>NW_028134296.1:0-65000 GCF_964662115.1 Mustela nivalis | reverse complement strand
ACAGATGTTCCCAGAGGTAAAAAGGAAAGAACAGGAACCTAGGCACTAATCAGATCCATTGCTTTGGTTTCCAGGCATCTCTCCTCAGAGGCCTGGATTTCAAAAGCAGCTTATAGCTGTTTCTTGACTCACCCATCAGAAAACATCTCATCTACACATGGGAAACTTGCACGTTGGAGCTGTGTCAAAGCCTCTGTTTAGGAGAACCCTTTAGGGCCCCAGTGCCACCGCTTCATTCCAAGGTCTCCATAGACACAAAAGCACATTAGGACCCATCCCCAGGGGTGTCCATTTCAACTCAGCGTCCTCGGTTGTTCCCCACAGATCCAGGAGATCTAACCTGTCTTGTTGCTAGGAGACAATTGGAATGCGAGGTGGGCTACCCAGCCATTCATCCTTAGAACCCTGCTCAGAATCATTGGCCTGGAGCCAAACAACAGGTCTCAATTTTTCTGCAGAAGACTCTCTGCACTTTGGAGCTTCTCACAACTCCCATTGTGGGAAAACCCCCATGGCCTCGTGATGCCCCCCCATTCATGAAGGGGCCATCAGGGACAGAAACTCCAACCTGAGCGATCGTCTGATCCTCGCCCTGTCTTCAGATGCACGAGATCTCAATTCAGGTCTGTAGATTGTGCCTGCCATGGCCTCACCCAGAAACCTAAGCCTAGCTTGTGTTCTCAGACTTTTGTCGTCAGACTACTGGCCCACAAGCCCTCCAGTTTGGCAATCCAGAACTACAATGCAGCACTCTTCCTGCCCTCCAGAAGAAAAACATTGTCCTCTGGGGCTACCCAGTAACCCCAAATGAGGATCAACCTGCACCGACCTTGGCTGTACCCCAAATACATAGGCTGACCAGGGCACTAATGTCCTTTCTGACACAGCCTGAGCCTGGACCACCTGGCCACTCCCAGACAGCTGGCCGCACACTGAGCACATCGAGCCGCCATGGCCTTAGGTCGTCATCTCTTCCCAACCTCGGTTTTCAGGTTTCAGAACATAGACCTTATCTCCAATCACTGCCCAGGGTTGAAGGTGATGCAGAAATCAGAACTCCTTCCCCATGGCAAGAAACCTTGTGGTTGGCATGCTGTCCAACGTTCAGAGTAGTTGAAACCAGTGTGGCCCATGAGGCCCCGCCCATGCTCGCGGGCCACATTGGTCACAAACACACATTGTGACCCTCAGGCTGAGCCCAGTCCTCAAGTAAGGCCACTCAGTGGCTGGATGAAGAGATAGCATATTGGGCTTGCCATGCCCCTAGGCCCCAATTTTTAACCATAGTTCGGGTTGTCCCTTCAGTCTTCCCCACGGCTTTGCTTTGGAATTCCTCTTTTGGTGGGACACCTGAGGTAACAAGACTGAAAGGAGTCCTCCCATCCCACAGATTGACGAAAAGCAATTGGGAATCGGGCCAAATCCTCAGAGAGGAAGATTCGTCCATGGCCCATGAGGCCTCCCCGACATACCACGGCCATCGCTGATACAAAATCCAGAGACAAAAGCCTGAGCAAGCGCCTCAGACTCGCACTTTCTTCATATCCTGAAGAGTTTTTCTCATGGTTTGTAGATCGGGCCTGCCATACCTACGTCCCCAAACCTAAGTTGAGTTTGTGTTTTCAGACTTCTGTCCTCAAAGTCTTGGGCCACACACCCTCCAGGCTGGGCCCCTGGAGACACACATTAGGACTGTGCCTACCAATCCATGGGAATTCTGCCCATTCCATGGTCCAAAATCGTACAAATTAGGAGAAACCTCCAAAGTCCCTGAGGTCATCCCAATAGTGTAGGTCGCCCGGAACAAACAAGGGCTGTCTGACAACAGCTGATAATCGACCTCCACTCATACCATAGTTGGATGTCCCTAGAGAAGAATATTGAACCAGACAGGACCCTAGGCCATATTAAGATCCATTGCTTTGGGTTACGGGCATGTGTCCTCAAAAGCCTGATTCAAATACGAGCATAGGGGTTTTCCTGAGGCACCCATCAGAACTCATCTCGTCTCCACAAGGAAACCTGTGCATGGGAGCCATGTCCAAAGCTTAGGAGAGTACTTCAGGGTCCCGGTGCCACCGCCCCATTCCAAGGCCCTCATGGACACAAAAACACATTAGGACCCATCCTCAGGAAAGCCCATTTCAACTCAGCCACCCTGGTTGCTCCGGCAGAGCCATCAACTCTAAACTGTCTTGTTGCTAGGAGACAATTGGAATGGGAGGCGGGCTTCCCAGGCATCCATCCGCGAACGGTGCTCGGGAGTCATTCCATATGGGATGTCCTGAAGCTGTCCAACAGGTCTCAATTGTCCCGCAGAAGGAATCCTTGAAGGGGGCATCCCACAACTCCCAACGTGGGAAAACCTCCATGGCCTCGAGATTCCGCTCCCTTCATGAAGCGGCCGTCATGCTCAGAAACTCCAACCTGAGCCAACGTCTGATCCTCGCCCTGACTTCAGATGCATGGGATATTGGTTCAGATCTGCAGGGGGTCCCTGCCGTGCCCTCGCCCTGAAACCCAAGTCTACCTTGTCTTCTCACACTTCCGTCCTCACACTCCTGGCCCCGAAGTCCTCAAGTTCGGCAATTCCAGACCCACAATGCAGCACTCTGCCTGCCCTCTAGAAAAAAAATTAGTGCCTCATGAGCTGCCCAGGCACCTTAAATGAGGATAAACCTACACAGCACTCGACTTTACCCAAATTATATAGTCTAACCTGGGCACTAATGCACTGTCGAACACAACCTGAGCCCGGACCTCCTGACCAACACCCAGAAAGCTGACCGCACACTGAGCACATAAAACCCGCCATGGCCTTAGGTATCCTCTCTTCTGTACCTCAGTTTTCAGGCTTCAGAACCGAGACCTTATCTCCAATCACTGACCAGGGGTGAGTGTGATGCAGAAATCAGAACTCCTCCTTACCCATGGCAAGAACCCTTGTGGTTGGCACGTTGTCCAACGTTCAGTGTAGGTGAAACCAGCATTCACCCTGAGGCCCCGCCCATTCTTGGTGCGACGAGGGCATACACACGCATTGTGACCCACAGCATGAGTCCTGTCCTCTAGTAAGTCCTCTTAGTGGCTGGACCATTAGATGTCATAATGGGCTTGACATGTCCCTAGGCCCCAATTTTTAACCAGATTTCTGATTGTCCAGTCGCCCCTCCCCAGGGCTCTGCTCTGGAATCCCTCATTTGGTGGGACACATGAGGTTAAAAAAGAAAACAACAACAACAACAACAACAACAACAAAAAACGGACTTCTTCCAGCCCACAGAATGACCCCAAACTCTTTGGACGGGGCCAAACCACCAGAGAGTAAGACTCGTCCTTTTCCCATGAAGTCACCCAGAAATTCCACGACCATGAGTGACACGATATCCAGAGACAAAAACTTGAGCAGGAGCCTCACACTCGCCCTTCTTTCAAATCCCGAAGAGTTCTCCTCATGGTCTGTAGATCAGTCCTGCCATACCTATGACCCGAAACATAAGCCGAGTTTGTGTTTTCAGACATCTGTCCAAACAGCCGTGGCCTACACAACCAAAGGCTCAGGCCCCTGAAGCCAAACCTGAGGACTGTACTTGGCCTCTCCAAGGGAATTGTGTGTGCCCATTCCAATGGCCTCAACCCTCCTAATAGGATAAACCTCAAAAGTCCCTGATCCAGGGACAATCTGAGCCCAACTGAGCACCTACCTGCACTCAGAGCCATAGACAGATGTCCCCAGAGGTAAAAAGGAAAGAACAGGAACCTAGGCACTAATCAGATCCATTGCTTTGGTTTCCAGGCATCTCTCCTCAGAGGCCTGGATTTCAAAAGCAGCTTATAGCTGTTTCTTGACTCACCCATCAGAAAACATCTCATCTACACATGGGAAACTTGCACGTTGGAGCTGTGTCAAAGCCTCTGTTTAGGAGAACCCTTTAGGGCCCCAGTGCCACCGCTTCATTCCAAGGTCTCCATAGACACAAAAGCACATTAGGACCCATCCCCAGGGGTGTCCATTTCAACTCAGCGTCCTCGGTTGTTCCCCACAGATCCAGGAGATCTAACCTGTCTTGTTGCTAGGAGACAATTGGAATGCGAGGTGGGCTACCCAGCCATTCATCCTTAGAACCCTGCTCAGAATCATTGGCCTGGAGCCAAACAACAGGTCTCAATTTTTCTGCAGAAGACTCTCTGCACTTTGGAGCTTCTCACAACTCCCATTGTGGGAAAACCCCCATGGCCTCGTGATGCCCCCCCATTCATGAAGGGGCCATCAGGGACAGAAACTCCAACCTGAGCGATCGTCTGATCCTCGCCCTGTCTTCAGATGCACGAGATCTCAATTCAGGTCTGTAGATTGTGCCTGCCATGGCCTCACCCAGAAACCTAAGCCTAGCTTGTGTTCTCAGACTTTTGTCGTCAGACTACTGGCCCACAAGCCCTCCAGTTTGGCAATCCAGAACTACAATGCAGCACTCTTCCTGCCCTCCAGAAGAAAAACATTGTCCTCTGGGGCTACCCAGTAACCCCAAATGAGGATCAACCTGCACCGACCTTGGCTGTACCCCAAATACATAGGCTGACCAGGGCACTAATGTCCTTTCTGACACAGCCTGAGCCTGGACCACCTGGCCACTCCCAGACAGCTGGCCGCACACTGAGCACATCGAGCCGCCATGGCCTTAGGTCGTCATCTCTTCCCAACCTCGGTTTTCAGGTTTCAGAACATAGACCTTATCTCCAATCACTGCCCAGGGTTGAAGGTGATGCAGAAATCAGAACTCCTTCCCCATGGCAAGAAACCTTGTGGTTGGCATGCTGTCCAACGTTCAGAGTAGTTGAAACCAGTGTGGCCCATGAGGCCCCGCCCATGCTCGCGGGCCACATTGGTCACAAACACACATTGTGACCCTCAGGCTGAGCCCAGTCCTCAAGTAAGGCCACTCAGTGGCTGGATGAAGAGATAGCATATTGGGCTTGCCATGCCCCTAGGCCCCAATTTTTAACCATAGTTCGGGTTGTCCCTTCAGTCTTCCCCACGGCTTTGCTTTGGAATTCCTCTTTTGGTGGGACACCTGAGGTAACAAAACTGAAAGGAGTCCTCCCATCCCACAGATTGACGAAAAGCAATTGGGAATCGGGCCAAATCCTCAGAGAGGAAGATTCGTCCATGGCCCATGAGGCCTCCCCGACATACCACGGCCATCGCTGATACAAAATCCAGAGACAAAAGCCTGAGCAAGCGCCTCAGACTCGCACTTTCTTCATATCCTGAAGAGTTTTTCTCATGGTTTGTAGATCGGGCCTGCCATACCTACGTCCCCAAACCTAAGTTGAGTTTGTGTTTTCAGACTTCTGTCCTCAAAGTCTTGGGCCACACACCCTCCAGGCTGGGCCCCTGGAGACACACATTAGGACTGTGCCTACCAATCCATGGGAATTCTGCCCATTCCATGGTCCAAAATCGTACAAATTAGGAGAAACCTCCAAAGTCCCTGAGGTCATCCCAATAGTGTAGGTCGCCCGGAACAAACAAGGGCTGTCTGACAACAGCTGATAATCGACCTCCACTCATACCATAGTTGGATGTCCCTAGAGAAGAATATTGAACCAGACAGGACCCTAGGCCATATTAAGATCCATTGCTTTGGGTTACGGGCATGTGTCCTCAAAAGCCTGATTCAAATACGAGCATAGGGGTTTTCCTGAGGCACCCATCAGAACTCATCTCGTCTCCACAAGGAAACCTGTGCATGGGAGCCATGTCCAAAGCTTAGGAGAGTACTTCAGGGTCCCGGTGCCACCGCCCCATTCCAAGGCCCTCATGGACACAAAAACACATTAGGACCCATCCTCAGGAAAGCCCATTTCAACTCAGCCACCCTGGTTGCTCCGGCAGAGCCATCAACTCTAAACTGTCTTGTTGCTAGGAGACAATTGGAATGGGAGGCGGGCTTCCCAGGCATCCATCCGCGAACGGTGCTCGGGAGTCATTCCATATGGGATGTCCTGAAGCTGTCCAACAGGTCTCAATTGTCCCGCAGAAGGAATCCTTGAAGGGGGCATCCCACAACTCCCAACGTGGGAAAACCTCCATGGCCTCGAGATTCCGCTCCCTTCATGAAGCGGCCGTCATGCTCAGAAACTCCAACCTGAGCCAACGTCTGATCCTCGCCCTGACTTCAGATGCATGGGATATTGGTTCAGATCTGCAGGGGGTCCCTGCCGTGCCCTCGCCCTGAAACCCAAGTCTACCTTGTCTTCTCACACTTCCGTCCTCACACTCCTGGCCCCGAAGTCCTCAAGTTCGGCAATTCCAGACCCACAATGCAGCACTCTGCCTGCCCTCTAGAAAAAAAAATTAGTGCCTCATGAGCTGCCCAGGCACCTTAAATGAGGATAAACCTACACAGCACTCGACTTTACCCAAATTATATAGTCTAACCTGGGCACTAATGCACTGTCGAACACAACCTGAGCCCGGACCTCCTGACCAACACCCAGAAAGCTGACCGCACACTGAGCACATAAAACCCGCCATGGCCTTAGGTATCCTCTCTTCTGTACCTCAGTTTTCAGGCTTCAGAACCGAGACCTTATCTCCAATCACTGACCAGGGGTGAGTGTGATGCAGAAATCAGAACTCCTCCTTACCCATGGCAAGAACCCTTGTGGTTGGCACGTTGTCCAACGTTCAGTGTAGGTGAAACCAGCATTCACCCTGAGGCCCCGCCCATTCTTGGTGCGACGAGGGCATACACACGCATTGTGACCCACAGCATGAGTCCTGTCCTCTAGTAAGTCCTCTTAGTGGCTGGACCATTAGATGTCATAATGGGCTTGACATGTCCCTAGGCCCCAATTTTTAACCAGATTTCTGATTGTCCAGTCGCCCCTCCCCAGGGCTCTGCTCTGGAATCCCTCATTTGGTGGGACACATGAGGTTAAAAAAGAAAACAACAACAACAACAACAACAACAACAAAAAACGGACTTCTTCCAGCCCACAGAATGACCCCAAACTCTTTGGACGGGGCCAAACCACCAGAGAGTAAGACTCGTCCTTTTCCCATGAAGTCACCCAGAAATTCCACGACCATGAGTGACACGATATCCAGAGACAAAAACTTGAGCAGGAGCCTCACACTCGCCCTTCTTTCAAATCCCGAAGAGTTCTCCTCATGGTCTGTAGATCAGTCCTGCCATACCTATGACCCGAAACATAAGCCGAGTTTGTGTTTTCAGACATCTGTCCAAACAGCCGTGGCCTACACAACCAAAGGCTCAGGCCCCTGAAGCCAAACCTGAGGACTGTACTTGGCCTCTCCAAGGGAATTGTGTGTGCCCATTCCAATGGCCTCAACCCTCCTAATAGGATAAACCTCAAAAGTCCCTGATCCAGGGACAATCTGAGCCCAACTGAGCACCTACCTGCACTCAGAGCCATAGACAGATGTCCCCAGAGGTAAAAAGGAAAGAACAGGAACCTAGGCACTAATCAGATCCATTGCTTTGGTTTCCAGGCATCTCTCCTCAGAGGCCTGGATTTCAAAAGCAGCTTATAGCTGTTTCTTGACTCACCCATCAGAAAACATCTCATCTACACATGGGAAACTTGCACGTTGGAGCTGTGTCAAAGCCTCTGTTTAGGAGAACCCTTTAGGGCCCCAGTGCCACCGCTTCATTCCAAGGTCTCCATAGACACAAAAGCACATTAGGACCCATCCCCAGGGGTGTCCATTTCAACTCAGCGTCCTCGGTTGTTCCCCACAGATCCAGGAGATCTAACCTGTCTTGTTGCTAGGAGACAATTGGAATGCGAGGTGGGCTACCCAGCCATTCATCCTTAGAACCCTGCTCAGAATCATTGGCCTGGAGCCAAACAACAGGTCTCAATTTTTCTGCAGAAGACTCTCTGCACTTTGGAGCTTCTCACAACTCCCATTGTGGGAAAACCCCCATGGCCTCGTGATGCCCCCCCATTCATGAAGGGGCCATCAGGGACAGAAACTCCAACCTGAGCGATCGTCTGATCCTCGCCCTGTCTTCAGATGCACGAGATCTCAATTCAGGTCTGTAGATTGTGCCTGCCATGGCCTCACCCAGAAACCTAAGCCTAGCTTGTGTTCTCAGACTTTTGTCGTCAGACTACTGGCCCACAAGCCCTCCAGTTTGGCAATCCAGAACTACAATGCAGCACTCTTCCTGCCCTCCAGAAGAAAAACATTGTCCTCTGGGGCTACCCAGTAACCCCAAATGAGGATCAACCTGCACCGACCTTGGCTGTACCCCAAATACATAGGCTGACCAGGGCACTAATGTCCTTTCTGACACAGCCTGAGCCTGGACCACCTGGCCACTCCCAGACAGCTGGCCGCACACTGAGCACATCGAGCCGCCATGGCCTTAGGTCGTCATCTCTTCCCAACCTCGGTTTTCAGGTTTCAGAACATAGACCTTATCTCCAATCACTGCCCAGGGTTGAAGGTGATGCAGAAATCAGAACTCCTTCCCCATGGCAAGAAACCTTGTGGTTGGCATGCTGTCCAACGTTCAGAGTAGTTGAAACCAGTGTGGCCCATGAGGCCCCGCCCATGCTCGCGGGCCACATTGGTCACAAACACACATTGTGACCCTCAGGCTGAGCCCAGTCCTCAAGTAAGGCCACTCAGTGGCTGGATGAAGAGATAGCATATTGGGCTTGCCATGCCCCTAGGCCCCAATTTTTAACCATAGTTCGGGTTGTCCCTTCAGTCTTCCCCACGGCTTTGCTTTGGAATTCCTCTTTTGGTGGGACACCTGAGGTAACAAAACTGAAAGGAGTCCTCCCATCCCACAGATTGACGAAAAGCAATTGGGAATCGGGCCAAATCCTCAGAGAGGAAGATTCGTCCATGGCCCATGAGGCCTCCCCGACATACCACGGCCATCGCTGATACAAAATCCAGAGACAAAAGCCTGAGCAAGCGCCTCAGACTCGCACTTTCTTCATATCCTGAAGAGTTTTTCTCATGGTTTGTAGATCGGGCCTGCCATACCTACGTCCCCAAACCTAAGTTGAGTTTGTGTTTTCAGACTTCTGTCCTCAAAGTCTTGGGCCACACACCCTCCAGGCTGGGCCCCTGGAGACACACATTAGGACTGTGCCTACCAATCCATGGGAATTCTGCCCATTCCATGGTCCAAAATCGTACAAATTAGGAGAAACCTCCAAAGTCCCTGAGGTCATCCCAATAGTGTAGGTCGCCCGGAACAAACAAGGGCTGTCTGACAACAGCTGATAATCGACCTCCACTCATACCATAGTTGGATGTCCCTAGAGAAGAATATTGAACCAGACAGGACCTTAGGCCATATTAAGATCCATTGCTTTGGGTTACGGGCATGTGTCCTCAAAAGCCTGATTCAAATACGAGCATAGGGGTTTTCCTGAGGCACCCATCAGAACTCATCTCGTCTCCACAAGGAAACCTGTGCATGGGAGCCATGTCCAAAGCTTAGGAGAGTACTTCAGGGTCCCGGTGCCACCGCCCCATTCCAAGGCCCTCATGGACACAAAAACACATTAGGACCCATCCTCAGGAAAGCCCATTTCAACTCAGCCACCCTGGTTGCTCCGGCAGAGCCATCAACTCTAAACTGTCTTGTTGCTAGGAGACAATTGGAATGGGAGGCGGGCTTCCCAGGCATCCATCCGCGAACGGTGCTCGGGAGTCATTCCATATGGGATGTCCTGAAGCTGTCCAACAGGTCTCAATTGTCCCGCAGAAGGAATCCTTGAAGGGGGCATCCCACAACTCCCAACGTGGGAAAACCTCCATGGCCTCGAGATTCCGCTCCCTTCATGAAGCGGCCGTCATGCTCAGAAACTCCAACCTGAGCCAACGTCTGATCCTCGCCCTGACTTCAGATGCATGGGATATTGGTTCAGATCTGCAGGGGGTCCCTGCCGTGCCCTCGCCCTGAAACCCAAGTCTACCTTGTCTTCTCACACTTCCGTCCTCACACTCCTGGCCCCGAAGTCCTCAAGTTCGGCAATTCCAGACCCACAATGCAGCACTCTGCCTGCCCTCTAGAAAAAAAAATTAGTGCCTCATGAGCTGCCCAGGCACCTTAAATGAGGATAAACCTACACAGCACTCGACTTTACCCAAATTATATAGTCTAACCTGGGCACTAATGCACTGTCGAACACAACCTGAGCCCGGACCTCCTGACCAACACCCAGAAAGCTGACCGCACACTGAGCACATAAAACCCGCCATGGCCTTAGGTATCCTCTCTTCTGTACCTCAGTTTTCAGGCTTCAGAACCGAGACCTTATCTCCAATCACTGACCAGGGGTGAGTGTGATGCAGAAATCAGAACTCCTCCTTACCCATGGCAAGAACCCTTGTGGTTGGCACGTTGTCCAACGTTCAGTGTAGGTGAAACCAGCATTCACCCTGAGGCCCCGCCCATTCTTGGTGCGACGAGGGCATACACACGCATTGTGACCCACAGCATGAGTCCTGTCCTCTAGTAAGTCCTCTTAGTGGCTGGACCATTAGATGTCATAATGGGCTTGACATGTCCCTAGGCCCCAATTTTTAACCAGATTTCTGATTGTCCAGTCGCCCCTCCCCAGGGCTCTGCTCTGGAATCCCTCATTTGGTGGGACACATGAGGTTAAAAAAGAAAACAACAACAACAACAACAACAACAACAAAAAACGGACTTCTTCCAGCCCACAGAATGACCCCAAACTCTTTGGACGGGGCCAAACCACCAGAGAGTAAGACTCGTCCTTTTCCCATGAAGTCACCCAGAAATTCCACGACCATGAGTGACACGATATCCAGAGACAAAAACTTGAGCAGGAGCCTCACACTCGCCCTTCTTTCAAATCCCGAAGAGTTCTCCTCATGGTCTGTAGATCAGTCCTGCCATACCTATGACCCGAAACATAAGCCGAGTTTGTGTTTTCAGACATCTGTCCAAACAGCCGTGGCCTACACAACCAAAGGCTCAGGCCCCTGAAGCCAAACCTGAGGACTGTACTTGGCCTCTCCAAGGGAATTGTGTGTGCCCATTCCAATGGCCTCAACCCTCCTAATAGGATAAACCTCAAAAGTCCCTGATCCAGGGACAATCTGAGCTCAACTGAGCACCTACCTGCACTCAGAGCCATAGACAGATGTCCCCAGAGGTAAAAAGGAAAGAACAGGAACCTAGGCACTAATCAGATCCATTGCTTTGGTTTCCAGGCATCTCTCCTCAGAGGCCTGGATTTCAAAAGCAGCTTATAGCTGTTTCTTGACTCACCCATCAGAAAACATCTCATCTACACATGGGAAACTTGCACGTTGGAGCTGTGTCAAAGCCTCTGTTTAGGAGAACCCTTTAGGGCCCCAGTGCCACCGCTTCATTCCAAGGTCTCCATAGACACAAAAGCACATTAGGACCCATCCCCAGGGGTGTCCATTTCAACTCAGCGTCCTCGGTTGTTCCCCACAGATCCAGGAGATCTAACCTGTCTTGTTGCTAGGAGACAATTGGAATGCGAGGTGGGCTACCCAGCCATTCATCCTTAGAACCCTGCTCAGAATCATTGGCCTGGAGCCAAACAACAGGTCTCAATTTTTCTGCAGAAGACTCTCTGCACTTTGGAGCTTCTCACAACTCCCATTGTGGGAAAACCCCCATGGCCTCGTGATGCCCCCCCATTCATGAAGGGGCCATCAGGGACAGAAACTCCAACCTGAGCGATCGTCTGATCCTCGCCCTGTCTTCAGATGCACGAGATCTCAATTCAGGTCTGTAGATTGTGCCTGCCATGGCCTCACCCAGAAACCTAAGCCTAGCTTGTGTTCTCAGACTTTTGTCGTCAGACTACTGGCCCACAAGCCCTCCAGTTTGGCAATCCAGAACTACAATGCAGCACTCTTCCTGCCCTCCAGAAGAAAAACATTGTCCTCTGGGGCTACCCAGTAACCCCAAATGAGGATCAACCTGCACCGACCTTGGCTGTACCCCAAATACATAGGCTGACCAGGGCACTAATGTCCTTTCTGACACAGCCTGAGCCTGGACCACCTGGCCACTCCCAGACAGCTGGCCGCACACTGAGCACATCGAGCCGCCATGGCCTTAGGTCGTCATCTCTTCCCAACCTCGGTTTTCAGGTTTCAGAACATAGACCTTATCTCCAATCACTGCCCAGGGTTGAAGGTGATGCAGAAATCAGAACTCCTTCCCCATGGCAAGAAACCTTGTGGTTGGCATGCTGTCCAACGTTCAGAGTAGTTGAAACCAGTGTGGCCCATGAGGCCCCGCCCATGCTCGCGGGCCACATTGGTCACAAACACACATTGTGACCCTCAGGCTGAGCCCAGTCCTCAAGTAAGGCCACTCAGTGGCTGGATGAAGAGATAGCATATTGGGCTTGCCATGCCCCTAGGCCCCAATTTTTAACCATAGTTCGGGTTGTCCCTTCAGTCTTCCCCACGGCTTTGCTTTGGAATTCCTCTTTTGGTGGGACACCTGAGGTAACAAAACTGAAAGGAGTCCTCCCATCCCACAGATTGACGAAAAGCAATTGGGAATCGGGCCAAATCCTCAGAGAGGAAGATTCGTCCATGGCCCATGAGGCCTCCCCGACATACCACGGCCATCGCTGATACAAAATCCAGAGACAAAAGC
Organism: Mustela nivalis; assembly: GCF_964662115.1. Taxonomy (NCBI): domain Eukaryota; kingdom Metazoa; phylum Chordata; class Mammalia; order Carnivora; family Mustelidae; genus Mustela; species Mustela nivalis. The sequence goes on along the minus strand of NW_028134296.1, from coordinate 52,323 downwards.
CTGAGCAAGCGCCTCAGACTCGCACTTTCTTCATATCCTGAAGAGTTTTTCTCATGGTTTGTAGATCGGGCCTGCCATACCTACGTCCCCAAACCTAAGTTGAGTTTGTGTTTTCAGACTTCTGTCCTCAAAGTCTTGGGCCACACACCCTCCAGGCTGGGCCCCTGGAGACACACATTAGGACTGTGCCTACCAATCCATGGGAATTCTGCCCATTCCATGGTCCAAAATCGTACAAATTAGGAGAAACCTCCAAAGTCCCTGAGGTCATCCCAATAGTGTAGGTCGCCCGGAACAAACAAGGGCTGTCTGACAACAGCTGATAATCGACCTCCACTCATACCATAGTTGGATGTCCCTAGAGAAGAATATTGAACCAGACAGGACCCTAGGCCATATTAAGATCCATTGCTTTGGGTTACGGGCATGTGTCCTCAAAAGCCTGATTCAAATACGAGCATAGGGGTTTTCCTGAGGCACCCATCAGAACTCATCTCGTCTCCACAAGGAAACCTGTGCATGGGAGCCATGTCCAAAGCTTAGGAGAGTACTTCAGGGTCCCGGTGCCACCGCCCCATTCCAAGGCCCTCATGGACACAAAAACACATTAGGACCCATCCTCAGGAAAGCCCATTTCAACTCAGCCACCCTGGTTGCTCCGGCAGAGCCATCAACTCTAAACTGTCTTGTTGCTAGGAGACAATTGGAATGGGAGGCGGGCTTCCCAGGCATCCATCCGCGAACGGTGCTCGGGAGTCATTCCATATGGGATGTCCTGAAGCTGTCCAACAGGTCTCAATTGTCCCGCAGAAGGAATCCTTGAAGGGGGCATCCCACAACTCCCAACGTGGGAAAACCTCCATGGCCTCGAGATTCCGCTCCCTTCATGAAGCGGCCGTCATGCTCAGAAACTCCAACCTGAGCCAACGTCTGATCCTCGCCCTGACTTCAGATGCATGGGATATTGGTTCAGATCTGCAGGGGGTCCCTGCCGTGCCCTCGCCCTGAAACCCAAATCTACCTTGTCTTCTCACACTTCCGTCCTCACACTCCTGGCCCCGAAGTCCTCAAGTTCGGCAATTCCAGACCCACAATGCAGCACTCTGCCTGCCCTCTAGAAAAAAAAATTAGTGCCTCATGAGCTGCCCAGGCACCTTAAATGAGGATAAACCTACACAGCACTCGACTTTACCCAAATTATATAGTCTAACCTGGGCACTAATGCACTGTCGAACACAACCTGAGCCCGGACCTCCTGACCAACACCCAGAAAGCTGACCGCACACTGAGCACATAAAACCCGCCATGGCCTTAGGTATCCTCTCTTCTGTACCTCAGTTTTCAGGCTTCAGAACCGAGACCTTATCTCCAATCACTGACCAGGGGTGAGTGTGATGCAGAAATCAGAACTCCTCCTTACCCATGGCAAGAACCCTTGTGGTTGGCACGTTGTCCAACGTTCAGTGTAGGTGAAACCAGCATTCACCCTGAGGTCCCGCCCATTCTTGGTGCGACGAGGGCATACACACGCATTGTGACCCACAGCATGAGTCCTGTCCTCTAGTAAGTCCTCTTAGTGGCTGGACCATTAGATGTCATAATGGGCTTGACATGTCCCTAGGCCCCAATTTTTAACCAGATTTCTGATTGTCCAGTCGCCCCTCCCCAGGGCTCTGCTCTGGAATCCCTCATTTGGTGGGACACATGAGGTTAAAAAAGAAAACAACAACAACAACAACAACAACAACAACAAAAAACGGACTTCTTCCAGCCCACAGAATGACCCCAAACTCTTTGGACGGGGCCAAACCACCAGAGAGTAAGACTCGTCCTTTTCCCATGAAGTCACCCAGAAATTCCACGACCATGAGTGACACGATATCCAGAGACAAAAACTTGAGCAGGAGCCTCACACTCGCCCTTCTTTCAAATCCCGAAGAGTTCTCCTCATGGTCTGTAGATCAGTCCTGCCATACCTATGACCCGAAACATAAGCCGAGTTTGTGTTTTCAGACATCTGTCCAAACAGCCGTGGCCTACACAACCAAAGGCTCAGGCCCCTGAAGCCAATCCTGAGGACTGTACTTGGCCTCTCCAAGGGAATTGTGTGTGCCCATTCCAATGGCCTCAACCCTCCTAATAGGATAAACCTCAAAAGTCCCTGATCCAGGGACAATCTGAGCCCAACTGAGCACCTACCTGCACTCAGAGCCATAGACAGATGTCCCCAGAGGTAAAAAGGAAAGAACAGGAACCTAGGCACTAATCAGATCCATTGCTTTGGTTTCCAGGCATCTCTCCTCAGAGGCCTGGATTTCAAAAGCAGCTTATAGCTGTTTCTTGACTCACCCATCAGAAAACATCTCATCTACACATGGGAAACTTGCACGTTGGAGCTGTGTCAAAGCCTCTGTTTAGGAGAACCCTTTAGGGCCCCAGTGCCACCGCTTCATTCCAAGGTCTCCATAGACACAAAAGCACATTAGGACCCATCCCCAGGGGTGTCCATTTCAACTCAGCGTCCTCGGTTGTTCCCCACAGATCCAGGAGATCTAACCTGTCTTGTTGCTAGGAGACAATTGGAATGCGAGGTGGGCTACCCAGCCATTCATCCTTAGAACCCTGCTCAGAATCATTGGCCTGGAGCCAAACAACAGGTCTCAATTTTTCTGCAGAAGACTCTCTGCACTTTGGAGCTTCTCACAACTCCCATTGTGGGAAAACCCCCATGGCCTCGTGATGCCCCCCCATTCATGAAGGGGCCATCAGGGACAGAAACTCCAACCTGAGCGATCGTCTGATCCTCGCCCTGTCTTCAGATGCACGAGATCTCAATTCAGGTCTGTAGATTGTGCCTGCCATGGCCTCACCCAGAAACCTAAGCCTAGCTTGTGTTCTCAGACTTTTGTCGTCAGACTACTGGCCCACAAGCCCTCCAGTTTGGCAATCCAGAACTACAATGCAGCACTCTTCCTGCCCTCCAGAAGAAAAACATTGTCCTCTGGGGCTACCCAGTAACCCCAAATGAGGATCAACCTGCACCGACCTTGGCTGTACCCCAAATACATAGGCTGACCAGGGCACTAATGTCCTTTCTGACACAGCCTGAGCCTGGACCACCTGGCCACTCCCAGACAGCTGGCCGCACACTGAGCACATCGAGCCGCCATGGCCTTAGGTCGTCATCTCTTCCCAACCTCGGTTTTCAGGTTTCAGAACATAGACCTTATCTCCAATCACTGCCCAGGGTTGAAGGTGATGCAGAAATCAGAACTCCTTCCCCATGGCCAGAAACCTTGTGGTTGGCATGCTGTCCAACGTTCAGAGTAGTTGAAACCAGTGTGGCCCATGAGGCCCCGCCCATGCTCGCGGGCCACATTGGTCACAAACACACATTGTGACCCTCAGGCTGAGCCCAGTCCTCAAGTAAGGCCACTCAGTGGCTGGATGAAGAGATAGCATATTGGGCTTGCCATGCCCCTAGGCCCCAATTTTTAACCATAGTTCGGGTTGTCCCTTCAGTCTTCCCCACGGCTTTGCTTTGGAATTCCTCTTTTGGTGGGACACCTGAGGTAACAAAACTGAAAGGAGTCCTCCCATCCCACAGATTGACGAAAAGCAATTGGGAATCGGCCCAAATCCTCAGAGAGGAAGATTCGTCCATGGCCCATGAGGCCTCCCCGACATACCACGGCCATCGCTGATACAAAATCCAGAGACAAAAGCCTGAGCAAGCGCCTCAGACTCGCACTTTCTTCATATCCTGAAGAGTTTTTCTCATGGTTTGTAGATCGGGCCTGCCATACCTACGTCCCCAAACCTAAGTTGAGTTTGTGTTTTCAGACTTCTGTCCTCAAAGTCTTGGGCCACACACCCTCCAGGCTGGGCCCCTGGAGACACACATTAGGACTGTGCCTACCAATCCATGGGAATTCTGCCCATTCCATGGTCCAAAATCGTACAAATTAGGAGAAACCTCCAAAGTCCCTGAGGTCATCCCAATAGTGTAGGTAACCCGGAACAAACAAGGGCTGTCTGACAACAGCTGATAATCGACCTCCACTCATACCATAGTTGGATGTCCCTAGAGAATGTCCCTAGAGAAGAATATTGAACCAGACAGGACCCTAGGCCATATTAAGATCCATTGCTTTGGGTTACGGGCATGTGTCCTCAAAAGCCTGATTCAAATACGAGCATAGGGGTTTTCCTGAGGCACCCATTAGAACTCATCTCGTCTCCACAAGGAAACCTGTGCATGGGAGCCATGTCCAAAGCTTAGGAGAGTACTTCAGGGTCCCGGTGCCACCGCCCCATTCCAAGGCCCTCATGGACACAAAAATACATTCGGACCCATCCTCAGGAAAGCCCATTTCAACTCAGCCACCCTGGTTGCTCCGGCAGAGCCATCAACTCTAAACTGTCTTGTTGCTAGGAGACAATTGGAATGGGAGGCGGGCTTCCCAGGCATCCATCCGCGAACGGTGCTCGGGAGTCATTCCATATGGGATGTCCTGAAGCTGTCCAACAGGTCTCAATTGTCCCGCAGAAGGAATCCTTGAAGGGGGCATCCCACAACTCCCAACGTGGGAAAACCTCCATGGCCTCGAGATTCCGCTCCCTTCATGAAGCGGCCGTCATGCTCAGAAACTCCAACCTGAGCCAATGTCTGATCCTCGCCCTGACTTCAGATGCATGGGATATTGGTTCAGATCTGCAGGGGGTCCCTGCCGTGCCCTCGCCCTGAAACCCAAGTCTACCTTGTCTTCTCACACTTCCGTCCTCACACTCCTGGCCCCGAAGTCCTCAAGTTCGGCAATTCCAGACCCACAATGCAGCACTCTGCCTGCCCTCTAGAAAAAAAAATTAGTGCCTCATGAGCTGCCCAGGCACCTTAAATGAGGATAAACCTACACAGCACTCGACTTTACCCAAATTATATAGTCTAACCTGGGCACTAATGCACTGTCGAACACAACCTGAGCCCGGACCTCCTGACCAACACCCAGAAAGCTGACCGCACACTGAGCACATAAAACCCGCCATGGCCTTAGGTATCCTCTCTTCTGTACCTCAGGTTTCAGGCTTCAGAACCGAGACCTTATCTCCAATCACTGACCAGGGGTGAGTGTGATGCAGAAATCAGAACTCCTCCTTACCCATGGCAAGAACCCTTGTGGTTGGCACGTTGTCCAACGTTCAGTGTAGGTGAAACCAGCATTCACCCTGAGGCCCCGCCCATTCTTGGTGCGACGAGGGCATACACACGCATTGTGACCCACAGCATGAGTCCTGTCCTCTAGTAAGTCCTCTTAGTGGCTGGACCATTAGATGTCATAATGGGCTTGACATGTCCCTAGGCCCCAATTTTTAACCAGATTTCTGATTGTCCAGTCGCCCCTCCCCAGGGCTCTGCTCTGGAATCCCTCATTTGGTGGGACACATGAGGTTAAAAAAGAAAACAACAACAACAACAACAACAACAAAAAAAAAAAACGTACTTCTTCCAGCCCACAGAATGACCCCAAACTCTTTGGACGGGGCCAAACCACCAGAGAGTAAGACTCGTCCTTTTCCCATGAAGTCACCCAGAAATTCCACGACCATGAGTGACACGATATCCAGAGACAAAAACTTGAGCAGGAGCCTCACACTCGCCCTTCTTTCAAATCCCGAAGAGTTCTCCTCATGGTCTGTAGATCAGTCCTGCCATACCTATGACCCGAAACATAAGCCGAGTTTGTGTTTTCAGACATCTGTCCAAACAGCCGTGGCCTACACAACCAAAGGCTCAGGCCCCTGAAGCCAAACCTGAGGACTGTACTTGGCCTCTCCAAGGGAATTGTGTGTGCCCATTCCAATGGCCTCAACCCTCCTAATAGGATAAACCTCAAAAGTCCCTGATCCAGGGACAATCTGAGCCCAACTGAGCACCTACCTGCACTCAGAGCCATAGACAGATGTCCCCAGAGGTAAAAAGGAAAGAACAGGAACCTAGGCACTAATCAGATCCATTGCTTTGGTTTCCAGGCATCTCTCCTCAGAGGCCTGGATTTCAAAAGCAGCTTATAGCTGTTTCTTGACTCACCCATCAGAAAACATCTCATCTACACATGGGAAACTTGCACGTTGGAGCTGTGTCAAAGCCTCTGTTTAGGAGAACCCTTTAGGGCCCCAGTGCCACCGCTTCATTCCAAGGTCTCCATAGACACAAAAGCACATTAGGACCCATCCCCAGGGGTGTCCATTTCAACTCAGCGTCCTCGGTTGTTCCCCACAGATCCAGGAGATCTAACCTGTCTTGTTGCTAGGAGACAATTGGAATGCGAGGTGGGCTACCCAGCCATTCATCCTTAGAACCCTGCTCAGAATCATTGGCCTGGAGCCAAACAACAGGTCTCAATTTTTCTGCAGAAGACTCTCTGCACTTTGGAGCTTCTCACAACTCCCATTGTGGGAAAACCCCCATGGCCTCGTGATGCCCCCCCATTCATGAAGGGGCCATCAGGGACAGAAACTCCAACCTGAGCGATCGTCTGATCCTCGCCCTGTCTTCAGATGCACGAGATCTCAATTCAGGTCTGTAGATTGTGCCTGCCATGGCCTCACCCAGAAACCTAAGCCTAGCTTGTGTTCTCAGACTTTTGTCGTCAGACTACTGGCCCACAAGCCCTCCAGTTTGGCAATCCAGAACTACAATGCAGCACTCTTCCTGCCCTCCAGAAGAAAAACATTGTCCTCTGGGGCTACCCAGTAACCCCAAATGAGGATCAACCTGCACCGACCTTGGCTGTACCCCAAATACATAGGCTGACCAGGGCACTAATGTCCTTTCTGACACAGCCTGAGCCTGGACCACCTGGCCACTCCCAGACAGCTGGCCGCACACTGAGCACATCGAGCCGCCATGGCCTTAGGTCGTCATCTCTTCCCAACCTCGGTTTTCAGGTTTCAGAACATAGACCTTATCTCCAATCACTGCCCAGGGTTGAAGGTGATGCAGAAATCAGAACTCCTTCCCCATGGCCAGAAACCTTGTGGTTGGCATGCTGTCCAACGTTCAGAGTAGTTGAAACCAGTGTGGCCCATGAGGCCCCGCCCATGCTCGCGGGCCACATTGGTCACAAACACACATTGTGACCCTCAGGCTGAGCCCAGTCCTCAAGTAAGGCCACTCAGTGGCTGGATGAAGAGATAGCATATTGGGCTTGCCATGCCCCTAGGCCCCAATTTTTAACCATAGTTCGGGTTGTCCCTTCAGTCTTCCCCACGGCTTTGCTTTGGAATTCCTCTTTTGGTGGGACACCTGAGGTAACAAAACTGAAAGGAGTCCTCCCATCCCACAGATTGACGAAAAGCAATTGGGAATCGGGCCAAATCCTCAGAGAGGAAGATTCGTCCATGGCCCATGAGGCCTCCCCGACATACCACGGCCATCGCTGATACAAAATCCAGAGACAAAAGCCTGAGCAAGCGCCTCAGACTCGCACTTTCTTCATATCCTGAAGAGTTTTTCTCATGGTTTGTAGATCGGGCCTGCCATACCTACGTCCCCAAACCTAAGTTGAGTTTGTGTTTTCAGACTTCTGTCCTCAAAGTCTTGGGCCACACACCCTCCAGGCTGGGCCCCTGGAGACACACATTAGGACTGTGCCTACCAATCCATGGGAATTCTGCCCATTCCATGGTCCAAAATCGTACAAATTAGGAGAAACCTCCAAAGTCCCTGAGGTCATCCCAATAGTGTAGGTCGCCCGGAACAAACAAGGGCTGTCTGACAACAGCTGATAATCGACCTCCACTCATACCATAGTTGGATGTCCCTAGAGAAGAATATTGAACCAGACAGGACCCTAGGCCATATTAAGATCCATTGCTTTGGGTTACGGGCATGTGTCCTCAAAAGCCTGATTCAAATACGAGCATAGGGGTTTTCCTGAGGCACCCATCAGAACTCATCTCGTCTCCACAAGGAAACCTGTGCATGGGAGCCATGTCCAAAGCTTAGGAGAGTACTTCAGGGTCCCGGTGCCACCGCCCCATTCCAAGGCCCTCATGGACACAAAAACACATTAGGACCCATCCTCAGGAAAGCCCATTTCAACTCAGCCACCCTGGTTGCTCCGGCAGAGCCATCAACTCTAAACTGTCTTGTTGCTAGGAGACAATTGGAATGGGAGGCGGGCTTCCCAGGCATCCATCCGCGAACGGTGCTCGGGAGTCATTCCATATGGGATGTCCTGAAGCTGTCCAACAGGTCTCAATTGTCCCGCAGAAGGAATCCTTGAAGGGGGCATCCCACAACTCCCAACGTGGGAAAACCTCCATGGCCTCGAGATTCCGCTCCCTTCATGAAGCGGCCGTCATGCTCAGAAACTCCAACCTGAGCCAACGTCTGATCCTCGCCCTGACTTCAGATGCATGGGATATTGGTTCAGATCTGCAGGGGGTCCCTGCCGTGCCCTCGCCCTGAAACCCAAGTCTACCTTGTCTTCTCACACTTCCGTCCTCACACTCCTGGCCCCGAAGTCCTCAAGTTCGGCAATTCCAGACCCACAATGCAGCACTCTGCCTGCCCTCTAGAAAAAAAAATTAGTGCCTCATGAGCTGCCCAGGCACCTTAAATGAGGATAAACCTACACAGCACTCGACTTTACCCAAATTATATAGTCTAACCTGGGCACTAATGCACTGTCGAACACAACCTGAGCCCGGACCTCCTGACCAACACCCAGAAAGCTGACCGCACACTGAGCACATAAAACCCGCCATGGCCTTAGGTATCCTCTCTTCTGTACCTCAGGTTTCAGGCTTCAGAACCGAGACCTTATCTCCAATCACTGACCAGGGGTGAGTGTGATGCAGAAATCAGAACTCCTCCTTACCCATGGCAAGAACCCTTGTGGTTGGCACGTTGTCCAACGTTCAGTGTAGGTGAAACCAGCATTCACCCTGAGGCCCCGCCCATTCTTGGTGCGACGAGGGCATACACACGCATTGTGACCCACAGCATGAGTCCTGTCCTCTAGTAAGTCCTCTTAGTGGCTGGACCATTAGATGTCATAATGGGCTTGACATGTCCCTAGGCCCCAATTTTTAACCAGATTTCTGATTGTCCAGTCGCCCCTCCCCAGGGCTCTGCTCTGGAATCCCTCATTTGGTGGGACACATGAGGTTAAAAAAGAAAACAACAACAACAACAACAACAACAAAAAAAAAAAACGTACTTCTTCCAGCCCACAGAATGACCCCAAACTCTTTGGACGGGGCCAAACCACCAGAGAGTAAGACTCGTCCTTTTCCCATGAAGTCACCCAGAAATTCCACGACCATGAGTGACACGATATCCAGAGACAAAAACTTGAGCAGGAGCCTCACACTCGCCCTTCTTTCAAATCCCGAAGAGTTCTCCTCATGGTCTGTAGATCAGTCCTGCCATACCTATGACCCGAAACATAAGCCGAGTTTGTGTTTTCAGACATCTGTCCAAACAGCCGTGGCCTACACAACCAAAGGCTCAGGCCCCTGAAGCCAAACCTGAGGACTGTACTTGGCCTCTCCAAGGGAATTGTGTGTGCCCATTCCAATGGCCTCAACCCTCCTAATAGGATAAACCTCAAAAGTCCCTGATCCAGGGACAATCTGAGCCCAACTGAGCACCTACCTGCACTCAGAGCCATAGACAGATGTCCCCAGAGGTAAAAAGGAAAGAACAGGAACCTAGGCACTAATCAGATCCATTGCTTTGGTTTCCAGGCATCTCTCCTCAGAGGCCTGGATTTCAAAAGCAGCTTATAGCTGTTTCTTGACTCACCCATCAGAAAACATCTCATCTACACATGGGAAACTTGCACGTTGGAGCTGTGTCAAAGCCTCTGTTTAGGAGAACCCTTTAGGGCCCCAGTGCCACCGCTTCATTCCAAGGTCTCCATAGACACAAAAGCACATTAGGACCCATCCCCAGGGGTGTCCATTTCAACTCAGCGTCCTCGGTTGTTCCCCACAGATCCAGGAGATCTAACCTGTCTTGTTGCTAGGAGACAATTGGAATGCGAGGTGGGCTACCCAGCCATTCATCCTTAGAACCCTGCTCAGAATCATTGGCCTGGAGCCAAACAACAGGTCTCAATTTTTCTGCAGAAGACTCTCTGCACTTTGGAGCTTCTCACAACTCCCATTGTGGGAAAACCCCCATGGCCTCGTGATGCCCCCCCATTCATGAAGGGGCCATCAGGGACAGAAACTCCAACCTGAGCGATCGTCTGATCCTCGCCCTGTCTTCAGATGCACGAGATCTCAATTCAGGTCTGTAGATTGTGCCTGCCATGGCCTCACCCAGAAACCTAAGCCTAGCTTGTGTTCTCAGACTTTTGTCGTCAGACTACTGGCCCACAAGCCCTCCAGTTTGGCAATCCAGAACTACAATGCAGCACTCTTCCTGCCCTCCAGAAGAAAAACATTGTCCTCTGGGGCTACCCAGTAACCCCAAATGAGGATCAACCTGCACCGACCTTGGCTGTACCCCAAATACATAGGCTGACCAGGGCACTAATGTCCTTTCTGACACAGCCTGAGCCTGGACCACCTGGCCACTCCCAGACAGCTGGCCGCACACTGAGCACATCGAGCCGCCATGGCCTTAGGTCGTCATCTCTTCCCAACCTCGGTTTTCAGGTTTCAGAACATAGACCTTATCTCCAATCACTGCCCAGGGTTGAAGGTGATGCAGAAATCAGAACTCCTTCCCCATGGCAAGAAACCTTGTGGTTGGCATGCTGTCCAACGTTCAGAGTAGTTGAAACCAGTGTGGCCCATGAGGCCCCGCCCATGCTCGCGGGCCACATTGGTCACAAACACACATTGTGACCCTCAGGCTGAGCCCAGTCCTCAAGTAAGGCCACTCAGTGGCTGGATGAAGAGATAGCATATTGGGCTTGCCATGCCCCTAGGCCCCAATTTTTAACCATAGTTCGGGTTGTCCCTTCAGTCTTCCCCACGGCTTTGCTTTGGAATTCCTCTTTTGGTGGGACACCTGAGGTAACAAAACTGAAAGGAGTCCTCCCATCCCACAGATTGACGAAAAGCAATTGGGAATCGGGCCAAATCCTCAGAGAGGAAGATTCGTCCATGGCCCATGAGGCCTCCCCGACATACCACGGCCATCGCTGATACAAAATCCAGAGACAAAAGCCTGAGCAAGCGCCTCAGACTCGCACTTTCTTCATATCCTGAAGAGTTTTTCTCATGGTTTGTAGATCGGGCCTGCCATACCTACGTCCCCAAACCTAAGTTGAGTTTGTGTTTTCAGACTTCTGTCCTCAAAGTCTTGGGCCACACACCCTCCAGGCTGGGCCCCTGGAGACACACATTAGGACTGTGCCTACCAATCCATGGGAATTCTGCCCATTCCATGGTCCAAAATCGTACAAATTAGGAGAAACCTCCAAAGTCCCTGAGGTCATCCCAATAGTGTAGGTCGCCCGGAACAAACAAGGGCTGTCTGACAACAGCTGATAATCGACCTCCACTCATACCATAGTTGGATGTCCCTAGAGAAGAATATTGAACCAGACAGGACCCTAGGCCATATTAAGATCCATTGCTTTGGGTTACGGGCATGTGTCCTCAAAAGCCTGATTCAAATACGAGCATAGGGGTTTTCCTGAGGCACCCATCAGAACTCATCTCGTCTCCACAAGGAAACCTGTGCATGGGAGCCATGTCCAAAGCTTAGGAGAGTACTTCAGGGTCCCGGTGCCACCGCCCCATTCCAAGGCCCTCATGGACACAAAAACACATTAGGACCCATCCTCAGGAAAGCCCATTTCAACTCAGCCACCCTGGTTGCTCCGGCAGAGCCATCAACTCTAAACTGTCTTGTTGCTAGGAGACAATTGGAATGGGAGGCGGGCTTCCCAGGCATCCATCCGCGAACGGTGCTCGGGAGTCATTCCATATGGGATGTCCTGAAGCTGTCCAACAGGTCTCAATTGTCCCGCAGAAGGAATCCTTGAAGGGGGCATCCCACAACTCCCAACGTGGGAAAACCTCCATGGCCTCGAGATTCCGCTCCCTTCATGAAGCGGCCGTCATGCTCAGAAACTCCAACCTGAGCCAACGTCTGATCCTCGCCCTGACTTCAGATGCATGGGATATTGGTTCAGATCTGCAGGGGGTCCCTGCCGTGCCCTCGCCCTGAAACCCAAGTCTACCTTGTCTTCTCACACTTCCGTCCTCACACTCCTGGCCCCGAAGTCCTCAAGTTCGGCAATTCCAGACCCACAATGCAGCACTCTGCCTGCCCTCTAGAAAAAAAAATTAGTGCCTCATGAGCTGCCCAGGCACCTTAAATGAGGATAAACCTACACAGCACTCGACTTTACCCAAATTATATAGTCTAACCTGGGCACTAATGCACTGTCGAACACAACCTGAGCCCGGACCTCCTGACCAACACCCAGAAAGCTGACCGCACACTGAGCACATAAAACCCGCCATGGCCTTAGGTATCCTCTCTTCTGTACCTCAGTTTTCAGGCTTCAGAACCGAGACCTTATCTCCAATCACTGACCAGGGGTGAGTGTGATGCAGAAATCAGAACTCCTCCTTACCCATGGCAAGAACCCTTGTGGTTGGCACGTTGTCCAACGTTCAGTGTAGGTGAAACCAGCATTCACCCTGAGGCCCCGCCCATTCTTGGTGCGACGAGGGCATACACACGCATTGTGACCCACAGCATGAGTCCTGTCCTCTAGTAAGTCCTCTTAGTGGCTGGACCATTAGATGTCATAATGGGCTTGACATGTCCCTAGGCCCCAATTTTTAACCAGATTTCTGATTGTCCAGTCGCCCATCCCCAGGGCTCTGCTCTGGAATCCCTCATTTGGTGGGACACATGAGGTTAAAAAAGAAAACAACAACAACAACAACAACAACAACAACAAAAAACGGACTTCTTCCAGCCCACAGAATGACCCCAAACTCTTTGGACGGGGCCAAACCACCAGAGAGTAAGACTCGTCCTTTTCCCATGAAGTCACCCAGAAATTCCACGACCATGAGTGACACGATATCCAGAGACAAAAACTTGAGCAGGAGCCTCACACTCGCCCTTCTTTCAAATCCCGAAGAGTTCTCCTCATGGTCTGTAGATCAGTCCTGCCATACCTATGACCCGAAACATAAGCCGAGTTTGTGTTTTCAGACATCTGTCCAAAAAGCCGTGGCCTACACAACCAAAGGCTCAGGCCCATGAAGCCAACCCTGAGGACTGTACTTGGCCTCTCCAAGGGAATTGTGTGTGCCCATTCCAATGGCCTCAACCCTCCTAATAGGATAAACCTCAAAAGTCCCTGATCCAGGGACAATCTGAGCCCAACTGAGCACCTACCTGCACTCAGAGCCATAGACAGATGTCCCCAGAGGTAAAAAGGAAAGAACAGGAACCTAGGCACTAATCAGATCCATTGCTCTGGTTTCCAGGCATCTCTCCTCAGAGGCCTGGATTTCAAAAGCAGCTTATAGCTGTTTCTTGACTCACCCATCAGAAAACATCTCATCTACACATGGGAAACTTGCACGTTGGAGCTGTGTCAAAGCCTCTGTTTAGGAGAACCCTTTAGGGCCCCAGTGCCACCGCTTCATTCCAAGGTCTCCATAGACACAAAAGCACATTAGGACCCATCCCCAGGGGTGTCCATTTCAACTCAGCGTCCTCGGTTGTTCCCCACAGATCCAGGAGATCTAACCTGTCTTGTTGCTAGGAGACAATTGGAATGCGAGGTGGGCTACCCAGCCATTCATCCTTAGAACCCTGCTCAGAATCATTGGCCTGGAGCCAAACAACAGGTCTCAATTTTTCTGCAGAAGACTCTCTGCACTTTGGAGCTTCTCACAACTCCCATTGTGGGAAAACCCCCATGGCCTCGTGATGCCCCCCCATTCATGAAGGGGCCATCAGGGACAGAAACTCCAACCTGAGCGATCGTCTGATCCTCGCCCTGTCTTCAGATGCACGAGATCTCAATTCAGGTCTGTAGATTGTGCCTGCCATGGCCTCACCCAGAAACCTAAGCCTAGCTTGTGTTCTCAGACTTTTGTCGTCAGACTACTGGCCCACAAGCCCTCCAGTTTGGCAATCCAGAACTACAATGCAGCACTCTTCCTGCCCTCCAGAAGAAAAACATTGTCCTCTGGGGCTACCCAGTAACCCCAAATGAGGATCAACCTGCACCGACCTTGGCTGTACCCCAAATACATAGGCTGACCAGGGCACTAATGTCCTTTCTGACACAGCCTGAGCCTGGACCACCTGGCCACTCCCAGACAGCTGGCCGCACACTGAGCACATCGAGCCGCCATGGCCTTAGGTCGTCATCTCTTCCCAACCTCGGTTTTCAGGTTTCAGAACATAGACCTTATCTCCAATCACTGCCCAGGGTTGAAGGTGATGCAGAAATCAGAACTCCTTCCCCATGGCAAGAAACCTTGTGGTTGGCATGCTGTCCAACGTTCAGAGTAGTTGAAACCAGTGTGGCCCATGAGGCCCCGCCCATGCTCGCGGGCCACATTGGTCACAAACACACATTGTGACCCTCAGGCTGAGCCCAGTCCTCAAGTAAGGCCACTCAGTGGCTGGATGAAGAGATAGCATATTGGGCTTGCCATGCCCCTAGGCCCCAATTTTTAACCATAGTTCGGGTTGTCCCTTCAGTCTTCCCCACGGCTTTGCTTTGGAATTCCTCTTTTGGTGGGACACCTGAGGTAACAAAACTGAAAGGAGTCCTCCCATCCCACAGATTGACGAAAAGCAATTGGGAATCGGGCCAAATCCTCAGAGAGGAAGATTCGTCCATGGCCCATGAGGCCTCCCCGACATACCACGGCCATCGCTGATACAAAATCCAGAGACAAAAGCCTGAGCAAGCGCCTCAGACTCGCACTTTCTTCATATCCTGAAGAGTTTTTCTCATGGTTTGTAGATCGGGCCTGCCATACCTACGTCCCCAAACCTAAGTTGAGTTTGTGTTTTCAGACTTCTGTCCTCAAAGTCTTGGGCCACACACCCTCCAGGCTGGGCCCCTGGAGACACACATTAGGACTGTGCCTACCAATCCATGGGAATTCTGCCCATTCCATGGTCCAAAATCGTACAAATTAGGAGAAACCTCCAAAGTCCCTGAGGTCATCCCAATAGTGTAGGTCGCCCGGAACAAACAAGGGCTGTCTGACAACAGCTGATAATCGACCTCCACTCATACCATAGTTGGATGTCCCTAGAGAAGAATATTGAACCAGACAGGACCCTAGGCCATATTAAGATCCATTGCTTTGGGTTACGGGCATGTGTCCTCAAAAGCCTGATTCAAATACGAGCATAGGGGTTTTCCTGAGGCACCCATCAGAACTCATCTCGTCTCCACAAGGAAACCTGTGCATGGGAGCCATGTCCAAAGCTTAGGAGAGTACTTCAGGGTCCCGGTGCCACCGCCCCATTCCAAGGCCCTCATGGACACAAAAACACATTAGGACCCATCCTCAGGAAAGCCCATTTCAACTCAGCCACCCTGGTTGCTCCGGCAGAGCCATCAACTCTAAACTGTCTTGTTGCTAGGAGACAATTGGAATGGGAGGCGGGCTTCCCAGGCATCCATCCGCGAACGGTGCTCGGGAGTCATTCCATATGGGATGTCCTGAAGCTGTCCAACAGGTCTCAATTGTCCCGCAGAAGGAATCCTTGAAGGGGGCATCCCACAACTCCCAACGTGGGAAAACCTCCATGGCCTCGAGATTCCGCTCCCTTCATGAAGCGGCCGTCATGCTCAGAAACTCCAACCTGAGCCAACGTCTGATCCTCGCCCTGACTTCAGATGCATGGGATATTGGTTCAGATCTGCAGGGGGTCCCTGCCGTGCCCTCGCCCTGAAACCCAAGTCTACCTTGTCTTCTCACACTTCCGTCCTCACACTCCTGGCCCCGAAGTCCTCAAGTTCGGCAATTCCAGACCCACAATGCAGCACTCTGCCTGCCCTCTAGAAAAAAAAATTAGTGCCTCATGAGCTGCCCAGGCACCTTAAATGAGGATAAACCTACACAGCACTCGACTTTACCCAAATTATATAGTCTAACCTGGGCACTAATGCACTGTCGAACACAACCTGAGCCCGGACCTCCTGACCAACACCCAGAAAGCTGACCGCACACTGAGCACATAAAACCCGCCATGGCCTTAGGTATCCTCTCTTCTGTACCTCAGGTTTCAGGCTTCAGAACCGAGACCTTATCTCCAATCACTGACCAGGGGTGAGTGTGATGCAGAAATCAGAACTCCTCCTTACCCATGGCAAGAACCCTTGTGGTTGGCACGTTGTCCAACGTTCAGTGTAGGTGAAACCAGCATTCACCCTGAGGCCCCGCCCATTCTTGGTGCGACGAGGGCATACACATGCATTGTGACCCACAGCATGAGTCCTGTCCTCTAGTAAGTCCTCTTAGTGGCTGGACCATTAGATGTCATAATGGGCTTGACATGTCCCTAGGCCCCAATTTTTAACCAGATTTCTGATTGTCCAGTCGCCCGTCCCCAGGGCTCTGCTCTGGAATCCCTCATTTGGTGGGACACATGAGGTTAAAAAAGAAAACAACAACAACAACAACAACAACAACAACAAAAAACGGACTTCTTCCAGCCCACAGAATGACCCCAAACTCTTTGGACGGGGCCAAACCACCAGAGAGTAAGACTCGTCCTTTTCCCATGAAGTCACCCAGAAATTCCACGACCATGAGTGACACGATATCCAGAGACAAAAACTTGAGCAGGAGCCTCACACTCGCCCTTCTTTCAAATCCCGAAGAGTTCTCCTCATGGTCTGTAGATCAGTCCTGCCATACCTATGACCCGAAACATAAGCCGAGTTTGTGTTTTCAGACATCTGTCCAAAAAGCCGTGGCCTACACAACCAAAGGCTCAGGCCCCTGAAGCCAACCCTGAGGACTGTACTTGGCCTCTCCAAGGGAATTGTGTGTGCCCATTCCAATGGCCTCAACCCTCCTAATAGGATAAACCTCAAAAGTCCCTGATCCAGGGACAATCTGAGCCCAACTGAGCACCTACCTGCACTCAGAGCCATAGACAGATGTCCCCAGAGGTAAAAAGGAAAGAACAGGAACCTAGGCACTAATCAGATCCATTGCTCTGGTTTCCAGGCATCTCTCCTCAGAGGCCTGGATTTCAAAAGCAGCTTATAGCTGTTTCTTGACTCACCCATCAGAAAACATCTCATCTACACATGGGAAACTTGCACGTTGGAGCTGTGTCAAAGCCTCTGTTTAGGAGAACCCTTTAGGGCCCCAGTGCCACCGCTTCATTCCAAGGTCTCCATAGACACAAAAGCACATTAGGACCCATCCCTAGGGGTGTCCATTTCAACTCAGCGTCCTCGGTTGTTCCCCACAGATCCAGGAGATCTAACCTGTCTTGTTGCTAGGAGACAATTGGAATGCGAGGTGGGCTACCCAGCCATTCATCCTTAGAACCCTGCTCAGAATCATTGGCCTGGAGCCAAACAACAGGTCTCAATTTTTCTGCAGAAGACTCTCTGCACTTTGGAGCTTCTCACAACTCCCATTGTGGGAAAACCCCCATGGCCTCGTGATGCCCCCCCATTCATGAAGGGGCCATCAGGGACAGAAACTCCAACCTGAGCGATCGTCTGATCCTCGCCCTGTCTTCAGATGCACGAGATCTCAATTCAGGTCTGTAGATTGTGCCTGCCATGGCCTCACCCAGAAACCTAAGCCTAGCTTGTGTTCTCAGACTTTTGTCGTCAGACTACTGGCCCACAAGCCCTCCAGTTTGGCAATCCAGAACTACAATGCAGCACTCTTCCTGCCCTCCAGAAGAAAAACATTGTCCTCTGGGGCTACCCAGTAACCCCAAATGAGGATCAACCTGCACCGACCTTGGCTGTACCCCAAATACATAGGCTGACCAGGGCACTAATGTCCTTTCTGACACAGCCTGAGCCTGGACCACCTGGCCACTCCCAGACAGCTGGCCGCACACTGAGCACATCGAGCCGCCATGGCCTTAGGTCGTCATCTCTTCCCAACCTCGGTTTTCAGGTTTCAGAACATAGACCTTATCTCCAATCACTGCCCAGGGTTGAAGGTGATGCAGAAATCAGAACTCCTTCCCCATGGCAAGAAACCTTGTGGTTGGCATGCTGTCCAACGTTCAGAGTAGTTGAAACCAGTGTGGCCCATGAGGCCCCGCCCATGCTCGCGGGCCACATTGGTCACAAACACACATTGTGACCCTCAGGCTGAGCCCAGTCTTCAAGTAAGGCCACTCAGTGGCTGGATGAAGAGATAGCATATTGGGCTTGCCATGCCCCTAGGCCCCAATTTTTAACCATAGTTCGGGTTGTCCCTTCAGTCTTCCCCACGGCTTTGCTTTGGAATTCCTCTTTTGGTGGGACACCTGAGGTAACAAAACTGAAAGGAGTCCTCCCATCCCACAGATTGACGAAAAGCAATTGGGAATCGGGCCAAATCCTCAGAGAGGAAGATTCGTCCATGGCCCATGAGGCCTCCCCGACATACCACGGCCATCGCTGATACAAAATCCAGAGACAAAAGCCTGAGCAAGCGCCTCAGACTCGCACTTTCTTCATATCCTGAAGAGTTTTTCTCATGGTTTGTAGATCGGGCCTGCCATACCTACGTCCCCAAACCTAAGTTGAGTTTGTGTATTCAGACTTCTGTCCTCAAAGTCTTGGGCCACACACCCTCCAGGCTGGGCCCCTGGAGACACACATTAGGACTGTGCCTACCAATCCATGGGAATTCTGCCCATTCCATGGTCCAAAATCGTACAAATTAGGAGAAACCTCCAAAGTCCCTGAGGTCATCCCAATAGTGTAGGTCGCCCGGAACAAACAAGGGCTGTCTGACAACAGCTGATAATCGACCTCCACTCATACCATAGTTGGATGTCCCTAGAGAAGAATATTGAACCAGACAGGACCCTAGGCCATATTAAGATCCATTGCTTTGGGTTACGGGCATGTGTCCTCAAAAGCCTGATTCAAATACGAGCATAGGGGTTTTCCTGAGGCACCCATCAGAACTCATCTCGTCTCCACAAGGAAACCTGTGCATGGGAGCCATGTCCAAAGCTTAGGAGAGTACTTCAGGGTCCCGGTGCCACCGCCCCATTCCAAGGCCCTCATGGACACAAAAACACATTAGGACCCATCCTCAGGAAAGCCCATTTCAACTCAGCCACCCTGGTTGCTCCGGCAGAGCCATCAACTCTAAACTGTCTTGTTGCTAGGAGACAATTGGAATGGGAGGCGGGCTTCCAGGGCATCCATCCACGAACGGTGCTCGGGAGTCATTCCATATGGGATGTCCTGAAGCTGTCCAACAGGTCTCAATTGTCCCGCAGAAGGAATCCTTGAAGGGGGCATCCCACAACTCCCAACGTGGGAAAACCTCAATGGCCTCGAGATTCCGCTCCCTTCATGAAGCGGCCGTCATGCTCAGAAACTCCAACCTGAGCCAACGTCTGATCCTCGCCCTGACTTCAGATGCATGGGATATTGGTTCAGATCTGCAGGGGGTCCCTGCCGTGCCCTCGCCCTGAAACCCAAGTCTACCTTGTCTTCTCACACTTCCGTCCTCACACTCCTGGCCCCGAAGTCCTCAAGTTCGGCAATTCCAGACCACAATGCAGCACTCTGCCTGCCCTCTAGAAAAAAAAATTAGTGCCTCATGAGCTGCCCAGGCACCTTAAATGAGGATAAACCTACACAGCACTCGACTTTACCCAAATTATATAGTCTAACCTGGGCACTAATGCACTGTCGAACACAACCTGAGCCCGGACCTCCTGACCAACACCCAGAAAGCTGACCGCACACTGAGCACATAAAACCCGCCATGGCCTTAGGTATCCTCTCTTCTGTACCTCAGGTTTCAGGCTTCAGAACCGAGACCTTATCTCCAATCACTGACCAGGGGTGAGTGTGATGCAGAAATCAGAACTCCTCCTTACCCATGGCAAGAACCCTTGTGGTTGGCACGTTGTCCAACGTTCAGTGTAGGTGAAACCAGCATTCACCCTGAGGCCCCGCCCATTCTTGGTGCGACGAGGGCATACACACGCATTGTGACCCACAGCATGAGTCCTGTCCTCTAGTAAGTCCTCTTAGTGGCTGGACCATTAGATGTCATAATGGGCTTGACATGTCCCTAGGCCCCAATTTTTAACCAGATTTCTGATTGTCCAGTCGCCCGTCCCCAGGGCTCTGCTCTGGAATCCCTCATTTGGTGGGACACATGAGGTTAAAAAAGAAAACAACAACAACAACAACAACAACAAAAAAAAAACGGACTTCTTCCAGCCCACAGAATGACCCCAAACTCTTTGGACGGGGCCAAACCACCAGAGAGTAAGACTCGTCCTTTTCCCATGAAGTCACCCAGAAATTCCACGACCATGAGTGACACGATATCCAGAGACAAAAACTTGAGCAGGAGCCTCACACTCGCCCTTCTTTCAAATCCCGAAGAGTTCTCCTCATGGTCTGTAGATCAGTCCTGCCATACCTATGACCCGAAACATAAGCCGAGTTTGTGTTTTCAGACATCTGTCCAAACAGCCGTGGCCTACACAACCAAAGGCTCAGGCCCCTGAAGCCAACCCTGAGGACTGTACTTGGCCTCTCCAAGGGAATTGTGTGTGCCCATTCCAATGGCCTCAACCCTCCTAATAGGATAAACCTCAAAAGTCCCTGATCCAGGGACAATCTGAGTCCAACTGAGCACCTACCTGCACTCAGAGCCATAGACAGATGTCCCCAGAGGTAAAAAGGAAAGAACAGGAACCTAGGCACTAATCAGATCCATTGCTTTGGTTTCCAGGCATCTCTCCTCAGAGGCCTGGATTTCAAAAGCAGCTTATAGCTGTTTCTTGACTCACCCATCAGAAAACATCTCATCTACACATGGGAAACTTGCACGTTGGAGCTGTGTCAAAGCCTCTGTTTAGGACAACCCTTTAGGGCCCCAGTGCCACCGCTTCATTCCAAGGTCTCCATAGACACAAAAGCACATTAGGACCCATCCCCAGGGGTGTCCATTTCAACTCAGCGTCCTCGGTTGTTCCCCACAGATCCAGGAGATCTAACCTGTCTTGTTGCTAGGAGACAATTGGAATGCGAGGTGGGCTACCCAGCCATTCATCCTTAGAACCCTGCTCAGAATCATTGGCCTGGAGCCAAACAACAGGTCTCAATTTTTCTGCAGAAGACTCTCTGCACTTTGGAGCTTCTCACAACTCCCATTGTGGGAAAACCCCCATGGCCTCGTGATGCCCCCCCATTCATGAAGGGGCCATCAGGGACAGAAACTCCAACCTGAGCGATCGTCTGATCCTCGCCCTGTCTTCAGATGCACGAGATCTCAATTCAGGTCTGTAGATTGTGCCTGCCATGGCCTCACCCAGAAACCTAAGCCTAGCTTGTGTTCTCAGACTTTTGTCGTCAGACTACTGGCCCACAAGCCCTCCAGTTTGGCAATCCAGAACTACAATGCAGCACTCTTCCTGCCCTCCAGAAGAAAAACATTGTCCTCTGGGGCTACCCAGTAACCCCAAATGAGGATCAAGCTGCACCGACCTTGGCTGTACCCCAAATACATAGGCTGACCAGGGCACTAATGTCCTTTCTGACACAGCCTGAGCCTGGACCACCTGGCCACTCCCAGACAGCTGGCCGCACACTGAGCACATCGAGCCGCCATGGCCTTAGGTCGTCATCTCTTCCCAACCTCGGTTTTCAGGTTTCAGAACATAGACCTTATCTCCAATCACTGCCCAGGGTTGAAGGTGATGCAGAAATCAGAACTCCTTCCCCATGGCAAGAAACCTTGTGGTTGGCATGCTGTCCAACGTTCAGAGTAGTTGAAACCAGTGTGGCCCATGAGGCCCCGCCCATGCTCGCGGGCCACATTGGTCACAAACACACATTGTGACCCTCAGGCTGAGCCCAGTCCTCAAGTAAGGCCACTCAGTGGCTGGATGAAGAGATAGCATATTGGGCTTGCCATGCCCCTAGGCCCCAATTTTTAACCATAGTTCGGGTTGTCCCTTCAGTCTTCCCCACGGCTTTGCTTTGGAATTCCTCTTTTGGTGGGACACCTGAGGTAACAAGACTGAAAGGAGTCCTCCCATCCCACAGATTGACGAAAAGCAATTGGGAATCGGGCCAAATCCTCAGAGAGGAAGATTCGTCCATGGCCCATGAGGCCTCCCCGACATACCACGGCCATCGCTGATACAAAATCCAGAGACAAAAGCCTGAGCAAGCGCCTCAGACTCGCACTTTCTTCATATCCTGAAGAGTTTTTCTCATGGTTTGTAGATCGGGCCTGCCATACCTACGTCCCCAAACCTAAGATGAGTTTGTGTTTTCAGACTTCTGTCCTCAAAGTCTTGGGCCACACACCCTCCAGGCTGGGCCCCTGGAGACACACATTAGGACTGTGCCTACCAATCCATGGGAATTCTGCCCATTCCATGGTCCAAAATCGTACAAATTAGGAGAAACCTCCAAATTCCCTGAGGTCATCCCAATAGTGTAGGTCACCTGGAACAAACAAGGGCTGTCTGACAACAGCTGATAATCGACCTCCACTCATACCATAGTTGGATGTCCCTAGAGAAGAATATTGAACCAGACAGGACCCTAGGCCATATTAAGATCCATTGCTTTGGGTTACGGGCATGTGTCCTCAAAAGCCTGATTCAAATACGAGCATAGGGGTTTTCCTGAGGCACCCATTAGAACTCATCTCGTCTCCACAAGGAAACCTGTGCATGGGAGCCATGTCCAAAGCTTAGGAGAGTACTTCAGGGTCCCGGTGCCACCGCCCCATTCCAAGGCCCTCATGGACACAAAAATACATTAGGACCCATCCTCAGGAAAGCCCATTTCAACTCAGCCACCCTGGTTGCTCCGGCAGAGCCATCAACTCTAAACTGTCTTGTTGCTAGGAGACAATTGGAATGGGAGGCGGGCTTCCCAGGCATCCATCCGCGAACGGTGCTCAGGAGTCATTCCATATGGGATGTCCTGAAGCTGTCCAACAGGTCTCAATTGTCCCGCAGAAGGAATCCTTGAAGGGGGCATCCCACAACTCCCAACGTGGGAAAACCTCAATGGCCTCGAGATTCCGCTCCCTTCATGAAGCAGCCGTCATGCTCAGAAACTCCAACCTGAGCCAACGTCTGATCCTCGCCCTGACTTCAGATGCATGGGATATTGGTTCAGATCTGCAGGGGGTCCCTGCCGTGCCCTCGCCCTGAAACCCAAGTCTACCTTGTCTTCTCACACTTCCGTCCTCACACTCCTGGCCCCGAAGTCCTCAAGTTCGGCAATTCCAGACCCACAATGCAGCACTCTGCCTGCCCTCTAGAAAAAAAAATTAGTGCCTCATGAGCTGCCCAGGCACCTTAAATGAGGATAAACCTACACAGCACTCGACTTTACCCAAATTATATAGTCTAACCTGGGCACTAATGCACTGTCGAACACAACCTGAGCCCGGACCTCCTGACCAACAACCAGAAAGCTGACCGCACACTGAGCACATAAAACCCGCCATGGCCTTAGGTATCCTCTCTTCTGTACCTCAGTTTTCAGGCTTCAGAACCGAGACCTTATCTCCAATCACTGACCAGGGGTGAGTGTGATGCAGAAATCAGAACTCCTCCTTACCCATGGCAAGAACCCTTGTGGTTGGCACGTTGTCCAACGTTCAGTGTAGGTGAAACCAGCATTCACCCTGAGGCCCCGCCCATTCTTGGTGCGACGAGGGCATACACACGCATTGTGACCCACAGCATGAGTCCTGTCCTCTAGTAAGTCCTCTTAGTGGCTGGACCATTAGATGTCATAATGGGCTTGACATGTCCCTAGGCCCCAATTTTTAACCAGATTTCTGATTGTCCAGTCGCCCCTCCCCAGGGCTCTGCTCTGGAATCCCTCATTTGGTGGGACACATGAGGTTAAAAAAGAAAACAACAACAACAACAAAAAAAAAAACGTACTTCTTCCAGCCCACAGAATGACCCCAAACTCTTTGGACGGGGCCAAACCACCAGAGAGTAAGACTCGTCCTTTTCCCATGAAGTCACCCAGAAATTCCACGACCATGAGTGACACGATATCCAGAGACAAAAACTTGAGCAGGAGCCTCACACTCGCCCTTCTTTCAAATCCCGAAGAGTTCTCCTCATGGTCTGTAGATCAGTCCTGCCATACCTATGACCCGAAACATAAGCCGAGTTTGTGTTTTCAGACATCTGTCCAAACAGCCGTGGCCTACACAACCAAAGGCTCAGGCCCCTGAAGCCAAACCTGAGGACTGTACTTGGCCTCTCCAAGGGAATTGTGTGTGCCCATTCCAATGGCCTCAACCCTCCTAATAGGATAAACCTCAAAAGTCCCTGATCCAGGGACAATCTGAGCCCAACTGAGCACCTACCTGCACTCAGAGCCATAGACAGATGTCCCCAGAGGTAAAAAGGAAAGAACAGGAACCTAGGCACTAATCAGATCCATTGCTTTGGTTTCCAGGCATCTCTCCTCAGAGGCCTGGATTTCAAAAGCAGCTTATAGCTGTTTCTTGACTCACCCATCAGAAAACATCTCATCTACACATGGGAAACTTGCACGTTGGAGCTGTGTCAAAGCCTCTGTTTAGGAGAACCCTTTAGGGCCCCAGTGCCACCGCTTCATTCCAAGGTCTCCATAGACACAAAAGCACATTAGGACCCATCCCCAGGGGTGTCCATTTCAACTCAGCGTCCTCGGTTGTTCCCCACAGATCCAGGAGATCTAACCTGTCTTGTTGCTAGGAGACAATTGGAATGCGAGGTGGGCTACCCAGCCATTCATCCTTAGAACCCTGCTCAGAATCATTGGCCTGGAGCCAAACAACAGGTCTCAATTTTTCTGCAGAAGACTCTCTGCACTTTGGAGCTTCTCACAACTCCCATCGTCGGAAAACCCCCATGGCCTCGTGATGCCCCCCCATTCATGAAGGGGCCATCAGGGACAGAAACTCCAACCTGAGCGATCGTCTGATCCTCGCCCTGTCTTCAGATGCACGAGATCTCAATTCAGGTCTGTAGATTGTGCCTGCCATGGCCTCACCCAGAAACCTAAGCCTAGCTTGTGTTCTCAGACTTTTGTCGTCAGACTACTGGCCCACAAGCCCTCCAGTTTGGCAATCCAGAACTACAATGCAGCACTCTTCCTGCCCTCCAGAAGAAAAACATTGTCCTCTGGGGCTACCCAGTAACCCCAAATGAGGATCAACCTGCACCGACCTTGGCTGTACCCCAAATACATAGGCTGACCAGGGCACTAATGTCCTTTCTGACACAGCCTGAGCCTGGACCACCTGGCCACTCCCAGACAGCTGGCCGCACACTGAGCACATCGAGCCGCCATGGCCTTAGGTCGTCATCTCTTCCCAACCTCGGTTTTCAGGTTTCAGAACATAGACCTTATCTCCAATCACTGCCCAGGGTTGAAGGTGATGCAGAAATCAGAACTCCTTCCCCATGGCAAGAAACCTTGTGGTTGGCATGCTGTCCAACGTTCAGAGTAGTTGAAACCAGTGTGGCCCATGAGGCCCCGCCCATGCTCGCGGGCCACATTGGTCACAAACACACATTGTGACCCTCAGGCTGAGCCCAGTCCTAAAGTAAGGCCACTCAGTGGCTGGATGAAGAGATAGCATATTGGGCTTGCCATGCCCCTAGGCCCCAATTTTTAACCATAGTTCGGGTTGTCCCTTCAGTCTTCCCCACGGCTTTGCTTTGGAATTCCTCTTTTGGTGGGACACCTGAGGTAACAAGACTGAAAGGAGTCCTCCCATCCCACAGATTGACGAAAAGCAATTGGGAATCGGGCCAAATCCTCAGAGAGGAAGATTCGTCCATGGCCCATGAGGCCTCCCCGACATACCACGGCCATCGCTGATACAAAATCCAGAGACAAAAGCCTGAGCAAGCGCCTCAGACTCGCACTTTCTTCATATCCTGAAGAGTTTTTCTCATGGTTTGTAGATCGGGCCTGCCATACCTACGTCCCCAAACCTAAGTTGAGTTTGTGTTTTCAGACTTCTGTCCTCAAAGTCTTGGGCCACACACCCTCCAGGCTGGGGCCCTGGAGCCACACATTAGGACTGTGACTACCAATCCATGGGAATTCTGCCCATTCCATGGTCCAAAATCGTACAAATTAGGAGAAACCTCCAAAGTCCCTGAGGTCATCCCAATAG
Organism: Mustela nivalis; assembly: GCF_964662115.1. Classification (NCBI taxonomy): domain Eukaryota; kingdom Metazoa; phylum Chordata; class Mammalia; order Carnivora; family Mustelidae; genus Mustela; species Mustela nivalis. The sequence continues at coordinate 25,962 of NW_028134296.1, read as the reverse complement.
TGTAGGTCGCCCAGAACAAACAAGGGCTGTCTGACAACAGCTGATAATCGACCTCCACTCATACCATAGTTGGATGTCCCTAGAGAAGAATATTGAACCAGACAGGACCCTAGGCCATATTAAGATCCATTGCTTTGGGTTACGGGCATGTGTCCTCAAAAGCCTGATTCAAATACGAGCATAGGGGTTTTCCTGAGGCACCCATCAGAACTCATCTCGTCTCCACAAGGAAACCTGTGCATGGGAGCCATGTCCAAAGCTTAGGAGAGTACTTCAGGTTCCCGGTGCCACCGCCCCATTCCAAGGCCCTCATGGACACAAAAACACATTAGGACCCATCCTCAGGAAAGCCCATTTCAACTCAGACACCCTGGTTGCTCCGGCTGAGCCATCAACTCTAAACTGTCTTGTTGCTAGGAGACAATTGGAATGGGTGGCAGGCTTCCAGGGCATCCATCCGCGAACGGTGCTCGGGAGTCATTCCATATGGGATGTCCTGAAGCTGTCCAACAGGTCTCAATTGTCCCGCAGAAGGAATCCTTGAAGGGGGCATCCCACAACTCCCAACGTGGGAAAACCTCAATGGCCTCGAGATTCCGCTCCCTTCATGAAGCGGCCGTCATGCTCAGACACTCCAACCTGAGCCAACGTCTGATCTTCGCCCTGACTTCAGATGCATGTGATATTGGTTCAGATCTGCAGGGGGTCCCTGCCGTGCCCTCGCCCTGAAACCCAAGTCTACCTTGTCTTCTCACACTTCCGTCCTCACACCCCTGGCCCCGAAGTCCTCAAGTTCGGCAATTCCAGACCCACAATGCAGCACTCTGCCTGCCCTCTAGAAAAAAAAATTAGTGCCTCATGAGCTGCCCAGGCACCTTAAATGAGGATAAACCTACACAGCACTCGACTTTACCCAAATTATATAGTCTAACCTGGGCACTAATGCACTGTCGAACACAACCTGAGCCCGGACCTCCTGACCAACTCCCAGAAAGCTGACCACACACTGAGCACATAAAACCCGCCATGGCCTTAGGTATCCTCTCTTCTGTACCTCAGTTTTCAGGCTTCAGAACCGAGACCTTATCTCCAATCACTGACCAGGGGTGAGTGTGATGCAGAAATCAGAACTCCTCCTTACCCATGGCAAGAACCCTTGTGGTTGGCACGTTGTCCAACGTTCAGTGTAGGTGAAACCAGCATTCACCCTGAGGCCCCGCCCATTCTTGGTGCGACGAGGGCATACACACGCATTGTGACCCACAGCATGAGTCCTGTCCTCTAGTAAGTCCTCTTAGTGGCTGGACCATTAGATGTCATAATGGGCTTGACATGTCCCTAGGCCCCAATTTTTAACCAGATTTCTGATTGTCCAGTCGCCCCTCCCCAGGGCTCTGCTCTGGAATCCCTCATTTGGTGGGACACATGAGGTTAAAAAAGAAAACAACAACAACAACAACAACAACAACAAAAACGGACTTCTTCCAGCCCACAGAATGACCCCAAACTCTTTGGACGGGGCCAAACCACCAGAGAGTAAGACTCGTCCTTTTCCCATGAAGTCACCCAGAAATTCCACGACCATGAGTGACACGATATCCAGAGACAAAAACTTGAGCAGGAGCCTCACACTCGCCCTTCTTTCAAATCCCGAAGAGTTCTCCTCATGGTCTGTAGATCAGTCCTGCCATACCTATGACCCGAAACATAAGCCGAGTTTGTGTTTTCAGACATCTGTCCAAACAGCCGTGGCCTACACAACCAAAGGCTCAGGCCCCTGAAGCCAACCCTGAGGACTGTACTTGGCCTCTCCAAGGGAATTGTGTGTGCCCATTCCAATGGCCTCAACCCTCCTAATAGGATAAACCTCAAAAGTCCCTGATCCAGGGACAATCTGAGCCCAACTGAGCACCTACCTGCACTCAGAGCCATAGACAGATGTCCCCAGAGGTAAAAAGGAAAGAACAGGAACCTAGGCACTAATCAGATCCATTGCTCTGGTGTCCAGGCATCTCTCCTCAGAGGCCTGGATTTCAAAAGCAGCTTATAGCTGTTTCTTGACTCACCCATCAGAAAACATCTCATCTACACATGGGAAACTTGCACGTTGGAGCTGTGTCAAAGCCTCTGTTTAGGAGAACCCTTTAGGGCCCCAGTGCCACCGCTTCATTCCAAGGTCTCCATAGACACAAAAGCACATTAGGACCCATCCCCAGGGGTGTCCATTTCAACTCAGCGTCCTCGGTTGTTCCCCACAGATCCAGGAGATCTAACCTGTCTTGTTGCTAGGAGACAATTGGAATGCGAGGTGGGCTACCCAGCCATTCATCCTTAGAACCCTGCTCAGAATCATTGGCCTGGAGCCAAACAACAGGTCTCAATTTTTCTGCAGAAGACTCTCTGCACTTTGGAGCTTCTCACAACTCCCATCGTCGGAAAACCCCCATGGCCTCGTGATGCCCCCCCATTCATGAAGGGGCCATCAGGGACAGAAACTCCAACCTGAGCGATCGTCTGATCCTCGCCCTGTCTTCAGATGCACGAGATCTCAATTCAGGTCTGTAGATTGTGCCTGCCATGGCCTCACCCAGAAACCTAAGCCTAGCTTGTGTTCTCAGACTTTTGTCGTCAGACTACTGGCCCACAAGCCCTCCAGTTTGGCAATCCAGAACTACAATGCAGCACTCTTCCTGCCCTCCAGAAGAAAAACATTGTCCTCTGGGGCTACCCAGTAACCCCAAATGAGGATCAACCTGCACCGACCTTGGCTGTACCCCAAATACATAGGCTGACCAGGGCACTAATGTCCTTTCTGACACAGCCTGAGCCTGGACCACCTGGCCACTCCCAGACAGCTGGCCGCACACTGAGCACATCGAGCCGCCATGGCCTTAGGTCGTCATCTCTTCCCAACCTCGGTTTTCAGGTTTCAGAACATAGACCTTATCTCCAATCACTGCCCAGGGTTGAAGGTGATGCAGAAATCAGAACTCCTTCCCCATGGCAAGAAACCTTGTGGTTGGCATGCTGTCCAACGTTCAGAGTAGTTGAAACCAGTGTGGCCCATGAGGCCCCGCCCATGCTCGCGGGCCACATTGGTCACAAACACACATTGTGACCCTCAGGCTGAGCCCAGTCCTCAAGTAAGGCCACTCAGTGGCTGGATGAAGAGATAGCATATTGGGCTTGCCATGCCCCTAGGCCCCAATTTTTAACCATAGTTCGGGTTGTCCCTTCAGTCTTCCCCACGGCTTTGCTTTGGAATTCCTCTTTTGGTGGGACACCTGAGGTAACAAGACTGAAAGGAGTCCTCCCATCCCACAGATTGACGAAAAGCAATTGGGAATCGGGCCAAATCCTCAGAGAGGAAGATTCGTCCATGGCCCATGAGGCCTCCCCGACATACCACGGCCATCGCTGATACAAAATCCAGAGACAAAAGCCTGAGCAAGCGCCTCAGACTCGCACTTTCTTCATATCCTGAAGAGTTTTTCTCATGGTTTGTAGATCGGGCCTGCCATAACTACGTCCCCAAACCTAAGTTGAGTTTGTGTTTTCAGACTTCTGTCCTCAAAGTCTTGGGCCACACACCCTCCAGGCTGGGGCCCTGGAGCCACACATTAGGACTGTGCCTACCAATCCATGGGAATTCTGCCCATTCCATGGTCCAAAATCGTACAAATTAGGAGAAACCTCCAAAGTCCCTGAGGTCATCCCAATAGTGTAGGTCGCCCGGAACAAACAAGGGCTGTCTGACAACAGCTGATAATCGACCTCCACTCATACCATAGTTGGATGTCCCTAGAGAAGAATATTGAACCAGACAGGACCCTAGGCCATATTAAGATCCATTGCTTTGGGTTACGGGCATGTGTCCTCAAAAGCCTGATTCAAATACGAGCATAGGGGTTTTCCTGAGGCACCCATCAGAACTCATCTCGTCTCCACAAGGAAACCTGTGCATGGGAGCCATGTCCAAAGCTTAGGAGAGTACTTCAGGGTCCCGGTGCCACCGCCCCATTCCAAGGCCCTCATGGACACAAAAACACATTAGGACCCATCCTCAGGAAAGCCCATTTCAACTCAGACACCCTGGTTGCTCCGGCAGAGCCATCAACTCTAAACTGTCTTGTTGCTAGGAGACAATTGGAATGGGAGGCGGGCTTCCAGGGATTCCATCCGCGAACGGTGCTCGGGAGTCATTCCATATGGGATGTCCTGAAGCTGTCCAACAGGTCTCAATTGTCCCGCAGAAGGAATCCTTGAAGGGGGCATCCCACAACTCCCAACGTGGGAAAACCTCAATGGCCTCGAGATTCCGCTCCCTTCATGAAGCGGCCGTCATGCTCAGAAACTCCAACCTGAGCCAACGTCTGATCCTCGCCCTGACTTCAGATGCATGGGATATTGGTTCAGATCTGCAGGGGGTCCCTGCCGTGCCCTCGCCCTGAAACCCAAGTCTACCTTGTCTTCTCACACTTCCGTCCTCACACCCCTGGCCCCGAAGTTCTCAAGTTCGGCAATACCAGACCCACAATGCAGCACTCTGCCTGCCCTCTAGAAAAAAAAATTAGTGCCTCATGAGCTGCCCAGGCACCTTAAATGAGGATAAACCTACACAGCACTCGACTTTACCCAAATTATATAGTCTAACCTGGGCACTAATGCACTGTCGAACACAACCTGAGCCCGGACCTCCTGACCAACACCCAGAAAGCTGACCGCACACTGAGCACATAAAACCCGCCATGGCCTTAGGTATCCTCTCTTCTGTACCTCAGTTTTCAGGCTTCAGAACCGAGACCTTATCTCCAATCACTGACCAGGGGTGAGTGTGATGCAGAAATCAGAACTCCTCCTTACCCATGGCAAGAACCCTTGTGGTTGGCACGTTGTCCAACGTTCAGTGTAGGTGAAACCAGCATTCACCCTGAGGCCCCGCCCATTCTTGGTGCGACGAGGGCATACACATGCATTGTGACCCACAGCATGAGTCCTGTCCTCTAGTAAGTCCTCTTAGTGGCTGGACCATTAGATGTCATAATGGGCTTGACATGTCCCTAGGCCCCAATTTTTAACCAGATTTCTGATTGTCCAGTCGCCCCTCCCCAGGGCTCTGCTCTGGAATCCCTCATTTGGTGGGACACATGAGGTTAAAAAAGAAAACAACAACAACAACAACAACAACAACAACAAAAAAACGGACTTCTTCCAGCCCACAGAATGACCCCAAACTCTTTGGACGGGGCCAAACCACCAGAGAGTAAGACTCGTCCTTTTCCCATGAAGTCACCCAGAAATTCCACGACCATGAGTGACACGATATCCAGAGACAAAAACTTGAGCAGGAGCCTCACACTCGCCCTTCTTTCAAATCCCGAAGAGTTCTCCTCATGGTCTGTAGATCAGTCCTGCCATACCTATGACCCGAAACATAAGCCGAGTTTGTGTTTTCAGACATCTGTCCAAACAGCCGTGGCCTACACAACCAAAGGCTCAGGCCCCTGAAGCCAAACCTGAGGACTGTACTTGGCCTCTCCAAGGGAATTGTGTGTGCCCATTCCAATGGCCTCAACCCTCCTAATAGGATAAACCTCAAAAGTCCCTGATCCAGGGACAATCTGAGCCCAACTGAGCACCTACCTGCACTCAGAGCCATAGACAGATGTCCCCAGAGGTAAAAAGGAAAGAACAGGAACCTAGGCACTAATCAGATCCATTGCTTTGGTTTCCAGGCATCTCTCCTCAGAGGCCTGGATTTCAAAAGCAGCTTATAGCTGTTTCTTGACTCACCCATCAAAAACATCTCATCTACACATGGGAAACTTGCACGTTGGAGCTGTGTCAAAGCCTCTGTTTAGGAGAACCCTTTAGGGCCCCAGTGCCACCGCTTCATTCCAAGGTCTCCATAGACACAAAAGCACATTAGGACCCATCCCCAGGGGTGTCCATTTCAACTCAGCGTCCTCGGTTGTTCCCCACAGATCCAGGAGATCTAACCTGTCTTGTTGCTAGGAGACAATTGGAATGCGAGGTGGTCTACCCAGCCATCCATCCTTAGAACCCTGCTCAGAATCATTGGCCTGGAGCCAAACAACAGGTCTCAATTTTTCTGCAGAAGACTCTCTGCACTTTGGAGCTTCTCACAGCTCCCATCGTGGGAAAACCCCCATGGCCTCGTGATGCCCCCCCATTCATGAAGGGGCCATCAGGGACAGAAACTCCAACCTGAGCGATCGTCTGATCCTCGCCCTGTCTTCAGATGCACGAGATTTCAATTCAGGTCTGTAGATTGTGCCTGCCATGGCCTCACCCAGAAACCTAAGCCTAGCTTGTGTTCTCAGACTTTTGTCGTCAGACTACTGGCCCACAAGCCCTCCAGTTTGGCAATCCAGAACTACAATGCAGCACTCTTCCTGCCCTCCAGAAGAAAAACATTGTCCTCTGGGGCTACCCAGTAACCCCAAATGAGGATCAACCTGCACCGACCTTGGCTGTACCCCAAATACATAGGCTGACCAGGGCACTAATGTCCTTTCTGACACAGCCTGAACCTGGACCCCCTGGACCCTCCCAGACAGCTGGCCGCACACTGAGCACATCGAGCCGCCATGGCCTTAGGTCGTCATCTCTTCCCAACCTCGGTTTTCAGGTTTCAGAACATAGACCTTATCTACAATCACTGCCCAGGGTTGAAGGTGATGCAGAAATCAGAACTCCTTCCCCATGGCAAGAAACCTTGTGGTTGGCATGCTGTCCAACGTTCAGAGTAGTTGAAACCAGTGTGGCCCATGAGGCCCCGCCCATGCTCGCGGGCCACATTGGACACAAACACACATTGTGACCCTCAGGCTGAGCCCAGTCCTCAAGTAAGGCCACTCAGTGGCTGGATGAAGAGATAGCATATTGGGCTTGCCATGCCCCTAGGCCCCAATTTTTAACCATAGTTCGGGTTGTCCCTTCAGTCTTCCCCACGGCTTTGCTTTGGAATTCCTCTTTTGGTGGGACACCTGAGGTAACAAAACTGAAAGGAGTCCTCCCATCCCACAGATTGACGAAAAGCAATTGGGAATCGGGCCAAATCCTCAGAGAGGAAGATTCGTCCATGGCCCATGAGGCCTCCCCGACATACCACGGCCATCGCTGATACAAAATCCAGAGACAAAAGCCTGAGCAAGCGCCTCAGACTCGCACTTTCTTCATATCCTGAAGAGTTTTTCTCATGGTTTGTAGATCGGGCCTGCCATACCTACGTCCCCAAACCTAAGTTGAGTTTGTGTTTTCAGACTTCTGTCCTCAAAGTCTTGGGCCACACACCCTCCAGGCTGGACCCCTGGAGACACACATTAGGACTGTGCCTACCAATCCATGGGAATTCTGCCCATTCCATGGTCCAAAATCGTACAAATTAGGAGAAACCTCCAAAGTCCCTGAGGTCATCCCAATAGTGTAGGTCGCCCGGAACAAACAAGGGCTGTCTGACAACAGCTGATAATCGACCTCCACTCATACCATAGTTGGATGTCCCTAGAGAAGAATATTGAACCAGACAGGACCCTAGGCCATATTAAGATCCATTGCTTTGGGTTACGGGCATGTGTCCTCAAAAGCCTGATTCAAATACGAGCATAGGGGTTTTCCTGAGGCACCCATCAGAACTCATCTCGTCTCCACAAGGAAACCTGTGCATGGGAGCCATGTCCAAAGCTTAGGAGAGTACTTCAGGGTCCCGGTGCCACCGCCCCATTCCAAGGCCCTCATGGACACAAAAACACATTAGGACCCATCCTCAGGAAAGCCCATTTCAACTCAGCCACCCTGGTTGCTCCGGCAGAGCCATCAACTCTAAACTGTCTTGTTGCTAGGAGACAATTGGAATGGGAGGCGGGCTTCCCAGGCATCCATCCGCGAACGGTGCTCGGGAGTCATTCCATATGGGATGTCCTGAAGCTGTCCAACAGGTCTCAATTGTCCCGCAGAAGGAATTCTTGAAGGGGGCATCCCACAACTCCCAACGTGGGAAAACCTCAATGGCCTCGAGATTCTGCTCCCTTCATGAAGCGGCCGTCATGCACAGAAACTCCAACCTGAGCCAACGTTTGATCCTCGCCCTGACTTCAGATGCATGAGATATTGGTTCAGATCTGCAGGGGGTACCTGCCGTGCCCTCGCCCTGAAACCCAAGTCTACCTTGTCTTCTCACACTTCCGTCCTCACACTCCTGGCTCCGAAGCCCTCAAGTTTGGCAATTCCGGATCCACAATGCAGCACTCTGCCTGCCCTCTAGAAAAAAAATTAGTGCCTCATGAGCTGCCCAGGCACCTTAAATGAGGATAAACCTACACAGCACTCGACTTTACCCAAATTATATAGTCTAACCTGGGCACTAATGCACTGTCGAACACAACCTGAGCCCGGACCTCCTGACCAACACCCAGAAAGCTGACCGCACACTGAGCACATAAAACCCGCCATGGCCTTAGGTATCCTGTCTTCTGTACCTCAGTTTTCAGGCTTCAGAACCGAGACCTTATCTCCAATCACTGACCAGGGGTGAGTGTGATGCAGAAATCAGAACTCCTCCTTACCCATGGCAAGAACCCTTGTGGTTGGCACTTTGTCCAACGTTCAGTGTAGGAGAAACCAGCATTCACCCTGAGGCCCCGCCCATTCTTGGTGCGACGAGGGCATACACACGCATTGTGACCCACAGCATGAGTCCTGTCCTCTAGTAAGTCCTCTTAGTGGCTGGACCATTAGATGTCATAATGGGCTAGACATGTCCCTAGGCCCCAATTTTTAACCAGATTTCTGATTGTCCAGTCGCCCCTCCCCAGGGCTCTGCTCTGGAATCCCTCATTTGGTGGGACACATGAGGTTAAAAAAGAAAACAACAACAACAACAACAACAACAACAACAAAAAACGGACTTCTTCCAGCCCACAGAATGACCCCAAACTCTTTGGACGGGGCCCAACCAACAGAGAGTAAGACTCGTCCATTTCCCATGAAGTCACCCAGAAAATCCACGACCATGAGTGACACGATATACAGAGACAAAAACTTGAGCAGGAGCCTCACACTCGCCCTTCTTTCAAATCCCGAAGAGTTCTCCTCATGGTCTGTAGATCAGTCCTGCCATACCTATGACACGAAACATAAGCCGAGTTTGTGTTTTCAGATAACTGTCCAAAAAGCCGTGGCCTACACAACCTACAGGCTCAGGCCCCTGGAGCCAAACCTGAGGACTGTACTTGGTTTCTCCAAGGGAATTGTGTGTGCCCATTCCAATGGCCTCAACCCTCCTAATAGGATAAACCTTAAAAGTCCCTGATCCAGGGACAATCTGAGCCCAACTGAGCACCTACCTGCACTCAGACCCATAGACAGATGTCCCCAGAGGTAAAAAGCAAAGAACAGGACCCTAGGCACTAATCAGATACATTGCTTTGGTTTCCAGGCATCTCTCCTCAGAGGCCTGGATTTCAAAAGTAGCTTATAGCTGTTTCTTGACTCACCTATCAGAAAACATCTCATCTACACATGGGAAACTTGCAAGTTGGAGCTGTGTCAAAGCCTCTGTTTAGGACAACCCTTTAGGGCCCCAGTGCCACCGCTTCATTCCAAGGTCTCCATAGACACAAAAGCACATTAGGACCCATCCCCAGGGGTGTCCATTTCAACTCAGCGTCCTCGGTTGCTCCCCACTGATCCAGGAGATCTAACCTGTCTTGTTGCTAGGAGACAATTGGAATGCGAGGTGGGCTACCCAGCCATTCATCCTTAGAACCCTGCTCAGAATCATTGGCCTGGAGCCAAACAACAGGTCTCAATTTTTCTGCAGAAGACTCTCTGCACTTTGGAGCTTCTCACAACTCCCATCGTGGGAAAACCCCCATGGCCTCGTGATGCCCCCCCATTCATAAAGGGGCCATCAGGGACAGAAACTCCAACCTGAGCGATCGTCTGATCCTCGCCCTGTCTTCAGATGCACGAGATCTCAATTCAGGTCTGTAGATTGTGCCTGCCATGGCCTCACCCAGAAACCTAAGCCTAGCTGTGTTCTCAGACTTTTGTCGTCAGACTACTGGCCCACAAGCCCTCTAGTTTGGCAATTCAGAACTACAATGCAGCACTCTTCCTGCCCTCCAGAAGAAAAACATTGTCCTCTGGGGCTACCCAGTAACCCCAAATGAGGATCAACCTGCACCGACCTTGGCTGTACCCCAAATACATAGGCTGACCAGGGCACTAATGTCCTTTCTGACACAGCCTGAGCCTGTACCCCCTGGCCCCTCCCAGACAGCTGGCCGCACACTGAGCACATCGAGCAGCCATGGCCTTAGGTCGTCATCCCTTCCCAACCTCGGTTTTCAGGTTTCAGAACATAGACCTTATCTCCAATCACTGCCCAGGGTTGAAGGTGATGCAGAAATCAGAACTCCTTCCCCATGGCAAGAAACCTTGTGGTTGGCATGCTGTCCAACGTTCAGAGTAGTTGAAACCAGTGTGGCCCATGAGGCCCCGCCCATGCTCGCGGTCCACATTGGTCACAAACACACATTGTGACCCTCAGGCTGAGCCCAGTCCTCAAGTAAGGCCACTCAGTGGCTGGATGAAGAGATAGCATATTGGGCTTGCCATGCCCCTAGGCCCCAATTTTTAACCATAGTTCGGGTTGTCCCTTCAGTCTTCCCCACGGCTTTGCTTTGGAATTCCTCTTTTGGTGGGACACCTGAGGTAACAAAACTGAAAGGAGTCCTCCCATCCCACAGATTGACGAAAAGCAATTGGGAATCGGGCCAAATCCTCAGAGAGGAAGATTCGTCCATGGCCCATGAGGCCTCCCCGACATACCACGGCCATCGCTGATATAAAATCCAGAGACAAAAGCCTGAGCAAGCGCCTCAGACTCGCACTTTCTTCATATCCTGAAGAGTTTTTCTCATGGTTTGTAGATCGGGCCTGCCATACCTACGTCCCCAAACCTAAGTTGAGTTTGTGTTTTCAGACTTCTGTCCTCAAAGTCTTGGGCCACACACCCTCCAGGCTGGGCCCCTGGAGACACACATTAGGACTGTGCCTACCAATCCATGGGAATTCTGCCCATTCCATGGTCCAAAATCGTACAAATTAGGAGAAACCTCCAAAGTCCCTGAGGTCATCCCAATAGTGTAGGTCACCCGGAACAAACAAGGGCTGTCTGACAACAGCTGATAATCGACCTCCACTCATACCATAGTTGGATGTCCCTAGAGAAGAATATTGAACCAAACAGGACCCTAGGCCATATTAAGATCCATTGCTTTGGGTTACGGGCATGTGTCCTCAAAAGCCTGATTCAAATACGAGCATAGGGGTTTTCCTGAGGCACCCATCAGAACTCATCTCGTCTCCACAAGGAAACCTGTGCATGGGAGCCATGTCCAAAGCTTAGGAGAGTACTTCAGGGTCCCGGTGCCACCGCCCCATTCCAAGGCCCTCATGGACACAAAAACACATTAGGACCCATCCTCAGGAAAGCCCATTTCAACTCAGCCACCCTGGTTGCTCCGGCAGAGCCATCAACTCTAAACTGTCTTGTTGCTAGGAGACAATTGGAATGGGAGGCGGGCTTCCCAGGCATCCATCCGCGAACGGTGCTCGGGAGTCATTCCATATGGGATGTCCTGAAGCTGTCCAACAGGTCTCAATTGTCCCGCAGAAGGAATCCTTGAAGGGGGCATCCCACAACTCCCAACGTGGGAAAACCTCAATGGCCTCGAGATTCCGCTCCCTTCATGAAGCGGCTGTCATGCTCAGAAACTCCAACCTGAGCCAACGTCTGATCCTCGCCCTGACTTCAGATGCATGGGATATTGGTTCAGATCTGCAGGGGGTCCCTGCCGTGCCCTCGCCCTGAAACCCAAGTCTACCTTGTCTTCTCACACTTCCGTCCTCACACTCCTGGCCCCGAAGTCCTCAAGTTCGGCAATTCCAGACCCACAATGCAGCACTCTGCCTGCTCTCTAGAAAAAAAAAATTAGTGCCTCATGAGCTGCCCAGGCACCTTAAATGAGGATAAACATACACAGCACTCGACTTTACCCAAATTATATAGTCTAACCTGGGCACTAATGCACTGTCGAACACAACCTGAGCCCGGACCTCCTGACCAACACCCAGAAAGCTGACCGCACACTGAGCACATAAAACCCGCCATGGCCTTAGGTATCCTCTCTTCTGTACCTCAGTTTTCAGGCTTCAGAACCGAGACCTTATCTCCAATCACTGACCAGGGGTGAGTGTGATGCAGAAATCAGAACTCCTCCTTACCCATGGCAAGAACCCTTGTGGTTGGCACGTTGTCCAACGTTCAGTGTAGGTGAAACCAGCATTCACCATGAGGCCCCGCCCATTCTTGGTGCGACGAGGGCATACACACGCATTGTGACCCACAGCATGAGTCCTGTCCTCTAGTAAGTCCTCTTAGTGGCTGGACCATTAGATGTCATAATGGGCTTGACATGTCCCTAGGCCCCAATTTTTAACCAGATTTCTGATTGTCCAGTCGCCCCTCCCCAGGGCTCTGCTCTGGAATCCCTCATTTGGTGGGACACATGAGGTTAAAAAAGAAAACAACAACAACAACAACAACAACAAAAAAAAAACGGACTTCTTCCAGCCCACAGAATGACCCCAAACTCTTTGGACGGGGCCAAACCACCAGAGAGTAAGACTCGTCCTTTTCCCATGAAGTCACCCAGAAATTCCACGACCATGAGTGACACGATATCCAGAGACAAAAACTTGAGCAGGAGCCTCACACTCGCCCTTCTTTCAAATCCCGAAGAGTTCTCCTCATGGTCTGTAGATCAGTCCTGCCATACCTATGACCCGAAACATAAGCCGAGTTTGTGTTTTCAGACATCTGTCCAAACAGCCGTGGCCTACACAACCAAAGGCTCAGGCCCCTGAAGCCAAACCTGAGGACTGTACTTGGCCTCTCCAAGGGAATTGTGTGTGCCCATTCCAATGGCCTCAATCCTCCTAATAGGATAAACCTCAAATGGCCCTGATCCAGGGACAATCTGAGCCCAACTGAGCACCTACCTGCACTCAGAGCCATAGACAGATGTCCCCAGAGGTAAAAAGGAAAGAACAGGAACCTAGGCACTAATCAGATCCATTGCTTTGGTTTCCAGGCATCTCTCCTCAGAGGCCTGGATTTCAAAAGCAGCTTATAGCTGTTTCTTGACTCACCCATCAGAAAACATCTCATCTACACATGGGAAACTTGCACGTTGGAGCTGTGTCAAAGCCTCTGTTTAGGAGAACCCTTTAGGGCCCCAGTGCCACCGCTTCATTCCAAGGTCTCCATAGACACAAAAGCACATTAGGACCCATCCCCAGGGTTGTCCATTTCAACTCAGCGTCCTCGGTTGTTCCCCACAGATCCAGGAGATCTAACCTGTCTTGTTGCTAGGAGACAATTGGAATGCGAGGTGGGCTACCCAGCCATTCATCCTTAGAACCCTGCTCAGAATCATTGGCCTGGAGCCAAACAACAGGTCTCAATTTTTCTGCAGAAGACTGTCTGCACTTTGGAGCTTCTCACAACTCCCATCGTGGGAAAAACCCCATGGCCTCGTGATGCCCCCCCATTAATGAAGGGGCCATCAGGGACAGAAACTCCAACCTGAGCGATCGTCTGATCCTCGCCCTGTCTTCAGATGCACGAGATCTCAATTCAGGTCTGTAGATTGTGCCTGCCATGGCCTCACCCAGAAACCTAAGCCTAGCTTGTGTTCTCAGACTTTTGTCGTCAGACTACTGGCCCACAAGCCCTCCAGTTTGGCAATCCAGAACTACAATGCAGCACTCTTCCTGCCCTCCAGAAGAAAAACATTGTCCTCTGGGGCTACCCAGTAACCCCAAATGAGGATCAACCTGCACCGACCTTGGCTGTACCCCAAATACATAGGCTGACCAGGGCACTAATGTCCTTTCTGACACAGCCTGAGCCTGGACACCCTGGCCACTCCCAGACAGCTGGCAGCACACTGAGCACATCGAGCCGCCATGGTTAGGTCTTCATCTCTTCCCAACCTCGGTTTTCAGGTTTCAGAACCTAGACCTTATCTCCTATCACTGACCAGGGTTGAAGGTGATGCAGAAATCAGAACTCCTTCCCCATGGCAAGAAACCTTGTGGTTGGCATGCTGTCCAACGTTCAGAGTAGTTGAAACCAGTGTGGCCCATGAGGCCCCGCCCATGCTCGCGGGCCACATTGGTCACAAACACACATTGTGACCCTCAGGCTGAGCCCAGTCCTCAAGTAAGGCCACTCAGTGGCTGGATGAAGAGATAGCATATTGGGCTTGCCATGCCCCTAGGCCCCAATTTTTAACCAGAGTTCGGGTTGTCCCTTCAGTCTTCCCCACGGCTTTGCTTTGGAATTCCTCTTTTGGTGGGACACCTGAGGTAACAAAACTGAAAGGAGTCCTCCCATCCCAAAGATTGACGAAAAGCAATTGGGAATCGGGCCAAATCCTCAGAGAGGAAGATTCGTCCATGGCCCATGAGGCCTCCCCGACATTCCACGGCCATCGCTGATACAAAATCCAGAGACAAAAGCCTGAGCAAGTGCCTCAGACTCGCACTTTCTTCATATCCTGAAGAGTTTTTCTCATGGTTTGTAGATCGGGCCTGCCATACCTACGTCCCCAACCATAAGTTGAGTTTGTGTTTTCAGACTTCTGTCCTCAAAGTCTTGGGCCACACACCCTCCAGGCTGGGCCCCTGGAGACACACATTAGGACTGTGCCTACAAATCCATGGGAATTCTGCCCATTCCATGGTCCAAAATCGTACAAAATAGGAGAAACCTCCAAAGTCCCTGAGGTCATCCCAATAGTGTAGGTCGCCCGGAACAAACATGGGCTGTCTGACACCAGCTGATAATCGACCTCCACTCATACCATAGTTGGATATCCTTAGAGAAGAAGATTGAACCACACAGGACCCTAGGCCATATTAAGATCCATTGCTTTGGGTTACGGGCATGTGTCCTCAAAAGCCTGATTCCAATACGAGCATAGGGGTTTTCCTGAGGCACCCATCAGAACTCATCTCATATCCACAAGGAAACCTGTGCATGGGAGCCATGTCCAAAGCTTAGGAGAGTACTTCAGGGTCCCGGTGCCACCGCCCCATTCCAAGGCCCTCATGGACACAAAAACACATTAGGACCCATCCTCAGGAAAGTACATTTCAACTCTGCCACCCTGGTTGCTCCGGCAGAGCCATCAACTCTAAACTGTCTTGTTGCTAGGAGACAATTGGAAAGGGATGCGGGCTTCCCAGGCATCCATCCGCGAACGGTGCTCTGGAGTCATTCCATATGGGATGTCCTGGAGCTGTAGAACAGGTCTCAATTGTCCCGCAGAAGGAATTCTTGAAGGGGGCATCCCACAACTCCCAACGTGGGAAAACCTCAATGGCCTCGAGATTCCGCTCCCTTCATGAAGCGGCCGTCATGCACAGAAACTCCAACCTGAGCCAACGTCTGATCCTCGCCCTGACTTCAGATGCATGAGATATTGGTTCAGATCTGCAGGGGGTACCTGCCGTGCCCTCGCCCTGAAACCCAAGTCTACCTTGTCTTCTCAGACTTCCGTCCTCACACTCCTGGCCCCGAAGCCCTCAAGTTTGGCAATTCCGGATTCACAATGCAGCACTCTGCCTGCCCTCTAGAAAAAAAATTAGTGCCTCATGAGCTGCCCAGGCACCTTAAATGAGGATAAACCTACACAGCACTCGACTTTACCCAAATTATATAGTCTAACCTGGGCACTAATGCACTGTCGAACACAACCTGAGCCCGGACCTCCTGACCAACACCCAGAAAGCTGACCGCACACTGAGCACATAAAACCCGCCATGGCCTTAGGTATCCTCTCTTCTGTACCTCAGTTTTCAGGCTTCAGAACCGAGACCTTATCTCCAATCACTGACCAGGGGTGAGTGTGATGCAGAAATCAGAACTCCTCCTTACCCATGGCAAGAACCCTTGTGGTTGGCACGTTGTCCAACGTTCAGTGTAGGAGAAACCAGCATTCACCCTGAGGCCCCGCCCATTCTTGGTGCGACGAGGGCATACACACGCATTGTGACCCACAGCATGAGTCCTGTCCTCTAGTAAGTCCTCTTAGTGGCTGGACCATTAGATGTCATAATGGGCTAGACATGTCCCTAGGCCCCAATTTTTAACCAGATTTCTGATTGTCCAGTCGCCCCTCCCCAGGGCTCTGCTCTGGAATCCCTCATTTGGTGGGACACATGAGGTTAAAAAAGAAAACAACAACAACAACAACAACAACAACAACAAAAAACGGACTTCTTCCAGCCCACAGAATGTCCCCAAACTCTTTGGACGGGGCCCAACCAACAGAGAGTAAGACTCGTCCATTTCCCATGAAGTCACCCAGAAAATCCACGACCATGAGTGACACGATATACAGAGACAAAAACTTGAGCAGGAGCCTCACACTCGCCCTTCTTTCAAATCCCGAAGAGTTCTCCTCACGGTCTGTAGATCAGTCCTGCCATACCTATGACCCGAAACATAAGCCGAGTTTGTGTTTTCAGACAACTGTCCAAAAAGCCGTGGCCTACACAACCTACAGGCTCAGGCCCCTGGAGCCAAACCTGAGGACTGTACTTGGTTTCTCCAAGGGAATTGTGTGTGCCCATTCCAATGGCCTCAACCCTCCTAATAGGATAAACCTTAAAAGTCCCTGATCCAGGGACAATCTGAGCCCAACTGAGCACCCACCTGCACTCAGACCCATAGACAGATGTCCCCAGAGGTAAAAAGCAAAGAACAGGACCCTAGGCACTAATCAGATACATTGCTTTGGTTTCCAGGCATCTCTCCTCAGAGGCCTGGATTTCAAAAGTAGCTTATAGCTGTTTCTTGACTCACCTATCAGAAAACATCTCATCTACACATGGGAAACTTGCACGTTGGAGCTGTGTCAAAGCCTCTGTTTAGGACAACCCTTTAGGGCCCCAGTGCCACCGCTTCTTTCCAAGGTCTCCATAGACACAAAAGCACATTAGGACCCATCATCAGCGGTGTCCATTTCAACTCAGCGTCCTCGGTTGCTCCCCACTGATCCAGGAGATCTAACCTGTCTTGTTGCTAGGAGACAATTGGAATGCGAGGTGGGCTACCCAGCCATCCATCCTTAGAACCCTGCTCAGAATCATTGGCCTGGAGCCAAACAACAGGTCTCAATTGTTCTGCAGAAGACTCTCTGCACTTTGGAGCTTCTCACAACTCCCATCGTGGGAAAACCCCCATGGCCTCGTGATGCCCCCCCATTCATGAAGGGGCCATCAGGGACAGAAACTCCAACCTGAGCGATCGTCTGATCCTCGCCCTGTCTTCAGATGCACGAGATCTCAATTCAGGTCTGTAGATTGTGCCTGCCATGGCCTCACCCAGAAACCTAAGCCTAGCTTGTGTGCTCAGACTTTTGTCGTCAGACTACTGGCCCACAAGCCCTCCAGTTTGGCAATCCAGAACTACAATGCAGCACCCTTCCTGCCCTCCAGAAGAAAAACATTGTCCTCTGAGGCTACCCAGTAACCCCAAATGAGGATCAACCTGCACCGACCTTGGCTGTACCCCAAATACATAGGCTGAACAGGGCACTAATGTCCTTTCTGACACAGCCTGAGCCTGGACCCCCTGGCCCCTCCGAGACAGCTGGCCACACACTGAGCACATTGAGCCGCCATGGCCTTCAGTTGTCATCTCTTCCCAACCTCGGTTTTCAGGTTTCAGAACATAGACCTTATCTCCAATCACTGCCCAGGGTTGAAGGTGATGCAGAAATCAGAACTCCTTCCCCATGGCAAGAAACCTTGTGGATGGCATGCTGTTCAACGTTCAGAGTAGTTGAAACCAGTGTGGCCCATGAGGCCCCGCCCATGCTCGCGGGCCACATTGGTCACAAACACACATTGTGACCCTCAGGCTGAGCCCAGTCCTCAAGTAAGGCCACTCAGTGGCTGGATGAAGAGATAGCATATTGGGCTTGCCATGCCCCTAGGCCCCAATTTTTAACCACAGTTCGGGTTGTCCCTTCAGTCTTCCCCACGGCTTTGCTTTGGAATTCCTCTTTTGGTGGGACACCTGAGGTAACAAAACTGAAAGGAGTCCTCCCATCCCAAAGATTGACGAAAAGCAATTGGGAATCGGGCCAAATCCTCAGAGACGAAGATTCGTCCATGGCCCATGAGGCCTCCCCGACATACCACGGCCATCGCTGATACAAAATCCAGAGACAAAAGCCTGAGCAAGCGCCTCAGACTCGCACTTTCTTCATATCCTGAAGAGTTTTTCTCATGGTTGTAGATCGGGCCTGCCATACCTAGGACCCAAAACCTAAGTTGAGTTTTTGTTTTCAGACTTCTGTCCTCAAAGTCGTGGGCAACACACCCTCCAGGCTGGGCCCCTGGAGCCACACATTAGGACTGTGCCTACCAATCCATGGGAATTCTGCCCATTCCATGGTCCAAAATCGTACAAATTAGGAGAAACCTCCAAAGTCCCTGAGGTCATCCCAATAGTGTAGGTCGCCCAGAACAAACAAGGGCTGTCTGACAACAGCTGATAATCGACCTCCACTCATACCGTAGTTTGATGTCCCTAGAGAAGAAGATTGAACCAGACAGGACCCTAGGCCATATTAAGATCCATTGCTTTGGGTTACGGGCATGTGTCCTCAAAAACCTGATTCCAATACGAGCATAGGGGTTTTCCTGAGGCACCCATCAGAACTCATCTCGTCTCCACAAGGAAACCTGTGCATGGGTGCCATGTCCAAAGCTTAGGAGAGTACTTCCGGGTCCCGGTGCCACCACCCCATTCCAAGGCCCTCATGGACACAAAAACACATTAGGACCCATCCTCAGGAAAGTCCATTTCAACTCAGCCACCCCGGTTGCTCCGGCAGAGCCATCAGATCTAAACTGTCTTGTTGCTAGGAGACAATTGGAATGCGAGGCGGGCTTCCCAGGCATCCATCCGCGAACGGTGATCTGGAGCCATTCCATATGGGATGTCCTGGAGTTGTCCAACAGGTCTCAATTGTCCTGCAGAAGGAATCCTCGAAGTGGGCATCTACAACTCCCAACGTGGGAAAACTTCAATGGCCTCGAGATTCTGCTCATGTCATGAAGCGGCCGTCATGCTCAGAAACTCCAACCTGAGCCAACGTCTGATCCTCGCCCTGACTTCAGATGCATGAGATATTGGTTCAGATCTGCAGGGGGTACCTGCCGTGCCCTCGCCCTGAAACCCAAGTCTAGCTTGTCTTCTCAGACTTCCGTCCTCACACTCCTGGCCCCGAAGTCCTCAAGTTTGGCAATTGCGGACCGACAATGCAGCACTCTGCCTGCCCTCCCGAAAAAAAAATTATTGCCTTATGAGCTGCCCAGGCACCTTAAATGAGGGTAAACCTACACAGCACTCGACTTTACCCAAATTATATAGTCTAACCAGGGCACTAATGCACTGTCGAACACAACCTGAGCCCGGACCTCCTGACCAACACCCAGAAAGCTGACCGCACACTGAGCCCATAAAACCCGCCATGGCCTTAGGTCATCATCTCTTCCCTACCTCCGTTTTCAGGCTTCAGAACCGAGACATTATCTCCAATAACTGCCCAGGGGTGAGTGTGATGCAGAAATAAGAACCCCTCCTTACCCATGGCAAGAACCCTTGTGGTTGGCACGTTGTCCAACATTCAGTGTAGGAGAAACCAGCCTTGACCCTGAGGCCCCGCCCATTCTTGAGTGCGACGAGGGCATACACACGCATTGTGACCCTCAACATGAGTCCTGTCCTCTAGTAAGTCCTCTCAGTGGCTGGACCATTAGATGTCATAATGGGCTTGACATGTCACTAGGCCCAAATTTTTAACCAGATTTCTGATTGTCCAGTCGCCCCTCCCCAGGGCTCTACTCTGGAGTCCCTCATTTGGTGGGACACCTGAGGTTAAAAAAGAAAACAACATCAACAAAAAAAAAAAAATTACGGACTTCTTCCAGCCCACAGAATGACCCCAAACTATTTGGACGAAGCCACACCACCAGAGAGTAAGATTCGTCCATTTCCCATGATGTCACCCAGAAATTCCACGACCATGAATGACACGATATCCAGAGACAAAAACTTGAGCCGGAGCCTCACACTCGCCCTTCTTTCAAATCCCGAAGTGTTCTCCTCATGGTATGCAGGTCAGTCCTGCCATACATATGACCCGAAACATAAGCCGAGTTTGTGTTTTCAGACAAATGTCCAAACAGCCCTGGCCTACACAACCTACAAGCTCAGGACTCTGGAGCCAGGCCTGAGGACTATACTTGCACTCTCCAAGGGAATTGTGTGTGCCCATTCCAATGGCCACAACATTTCTAATAGGATAAACCTCCAAAGTCCCTGATCCATCTCAATAGTGGTGGCTTCCCAGGAAAACAGGGGCAATCTGAACCCAACTGAGAACCTACCTGCACACAGACCCATAGACAGATATCCCCAGAGGTAAAAAGGAAAGAATAGGGCCCTAGGCACTGATCAGATCCATTTTTTTGGTTTCGAGGCCTCTCTCTTCAGAGTCCTGGATTTCTAATGCAGCATATAGCTTTTTCTTGACTCACCCATCAGAAAACATCTCATCTACACATGGGAAACTTGCACGTTGGAGCTGTGTCAAAGCCTCTGTTTAGGAGAACCCTTTAGGGCCCCAGTGCCACCGTTTCATTCCAAGGTCTCCATAGACACAAAAGCACATTAGGACCATTCCCCAGGGGTGTCCATTTCAACTCAGCGTCCTCGGTTGCTCCCCACAGATCCAGGAGATTTAACCTGTCTTGTTGCTAGGAGACAATTGGAATTCGAGGTGGGCTACCCAGCCATCCATCCTTAGAACCCTGCTCAGAATCATTGGCCTGGAGCCAAACAACAGGTCTCAATTGTCCTGCAGAAGACTCTCTGCAGTTTGGAGCTTCTCACAACTCCCATTGTGGGAAAACCCCCATGGCCTCGTGATGCCCCCCCATTCATGAAGGGGCCATCAGGGACAGTAACTCCAACCTGAGCGATCGTCTGATCCTCGCCCTGACTTCAGATGCACGAGATCTCGATTCAGGTCTGTAGATTGTGCCTGCCATGGCCTCACCCAGAAACCTAAGCCTAGCTTGTGTTCTCAGACTTTTGTTGTCAGACTACTGACCCACAAGGCCTCCAGTTTGGCAATCCAGAACTACAATGCAGCACTCTGCCTGCCCACCAGAAGAAAAACATTGTTCTCTGGGGCTACCCAGTAACCCCAAATGAGGATTAACCTGCACCGACCTTGGATGTACCCCAAATACATAGGCTGACCAGGGCACTAATGCCCTTTCTGACACAGCGTGAGCCTGGACCCCCTGGCCCCTCCCAGACAGCTGGCCGCACACTGAGCACATCGAGCCGCCATGGCCTTAGGTCGTCATCTCTTCCCAACCTCGGTTTTCCGGTTTCAGAACTTAGACCTTATCTCCAATCACTGCCCAGGATTGAAGGTGATGCAGAAATCAGCACTCCTTCCCCATGGCAAGTAACCTTGTGGTCGGCATTTGTCCAACGTTCTGTGTAGTTGAAACCAGTGTGGCCCATGAGGCCCCGCCAACGCTCGCGGGCCACATTGGTCACAAACACACATTGTGACCCTCAGGCTGAGCCCAGTCCTCAAGTAAGGCCACTCAGTGGCTGGATGAAGAGATAGCATATTGGGCTTGCCATGCCCCTAGGCCCCAATTTTTAACCATAGTTCGGGTTGTCCCTTCAGTCTTCCCCATGGCTTTGCTTTGGAATTCCTCTTTTGTTGGGACACCTGAAATAACAAAACTGAAATGAATCCTCCCATCCCACAGATTGACGAAAAGCAATTGGGAATCGGGCCAAATCCTCAGAGAGGAAGATTCGTCCATGGCCCATGAGGCCTCCCCGACATTCCACGGCCATCGCTGATACAAAATCCAGAGACAAAAGCCTGAGCAAGAGCCTCAGACTTGCACTTTCTTCATATCCTGAAGAGTTCTTCTCATGTTTTGTAGGTCGGGCCTGCCATATCTACGTCCCCAAACCTCAGCTGAGTTTGTGTTTTCAGACTTCTGTCCTCAAAGTCTTGGGCCACACACCTTCCAGGCTGGGCCCTTGGAGCCACACATTAGGACTGTGCCTACCAATCCATGGGAATTCTGCCCATTCCATGGTCCAAAATCGTACAAATTAGGAGAATCCTCCAAAGTCCCTGAGGCCATCCCAATAGTGTAGGTCGCCTGGAACAAACAAGGGCTGTCTGACACCAGCTGATAATTGACCTCCACTCATACCATAGTTGGATGTCCCTAGAGAAGAATATTGAACCAGACAGGACCCTAGGCCATATTAAGATCCATTGCTTTGGGTTACGGGCATGTGTCCTCAAAAGCCTGATTCCAATACGAGCATAGGGGTTTTCCTGAGGCACCCATCAGAACTCATCTCGTCTCCACAAGGAAACCCGTGCATGGGAGCCATGTCCAAAGCTTAGGAGAGTACTTCAGGGTCCCGGTGCCACCGCCCCATTCCAAGGCCCTCATGGACACATGGACACAAAAACACATTAGGACCCATCCTCAGGAAAGTCCATTTCAACTCAGCCACCCCGGTTGCTCCGGCAGAGCCATCAGATCTAAACTGTCTTGTTGCTAGGAGATAATTGGAATGCGAGGCGGGCTTCCCAGGCATCCATCCGCGAACGGTGATCTGGAGCCATTCCATATGGGATGTCCTGGAGTTGTCCAACAGGTCTCAATTGTCCTGCAGAAGGAATCCTCGAAGTGGGCATCCCACATCTCCCAACGTGGGAAAACTTCAATGACCTCGAGATTCTGCTCCCTTCATGAAGCGGCCGTCATGCTCAGAAACTCCAACCTGAGCCAACGTCTGATCCTCGCCCTGACTTCAGATGCATGAGATATTGGTTCAGATCTGCAGGGGGTACCTGCCGTGCCCTCGCCCTGAAACCCAAGTCTAGCTTGTCTTCTCAGACTTCCGTCCTCACACTCCTGGCCCCGAAGCCCTCAAGTTTGGCAATTCCGGACCCACAATGCAGCACTCTGCCTGCCCTCCCGAAAAAAAAAAATTATTGCCTTATGAGCTGCCCAGGCACCTTAAATGAGGGTAAACCTACACAGCACTCGACTTTACCCAAATTATATAGTCTAACCAGGACACTAATGCACTGTCGAACACAACATGAGCCCGGACCTCCTGACCAACACCCAGAAAGCTGACCGCACACTGAGCCCATAAAACCCGCCATGGCCTTAGGTCATCATCTCTTCCCTACCTCCGTTTTCAGGCTTCAGAACCGAGACCTTATCTCCAATCACTGCCCAGGGGTGAGTGTGATGCAGAAATAAGAACCCCTCCTTACCCAGGGCAAGAAACCTTGTGGTTGGCACGTTGTCCAACATTCAGTGTAGGAGAAACCAGCCTTCACCCTGAGGTCCCGCCCATTCTTGAGTGCGACGAGGGCATACACACGCATTGTGACCCTCAACATGAGTCCTGTCCTCTAGTAAGTCCTCTCAGTGGCTGGACCATTAGATGTCATAATGGGCTTGACATGTCCCTAGGCCCCAATTTTTAACCAGATTTCTGATTGTCCAGTCGCCCCTCCCCAGGGCTCTACTCTGGAGTCCCTCATTTGGTGGGACACCTGAGGTTAAAAAAGAAAACAACATCAACAAAAAAAAAATTACGGACTTCTTCCAGCCCACAGAATAACCCCAAACTCTTTGGACGGGGCCAAACCACCAGAGAGTAAGATTCGTCCATTTCCCATGATGTCACCCAGAAATTCCACGACCATGAATGACACGATATCCAGAGACAAAAACTTGAGCAGGAGCCTCACACTCGCCCTTCTTTCAAATCCCGAAGTGTTCTCCTCATGGTATGCAGGTCAGTCCTGCCATACCTATGACCCGAAACATAAGCCGAGTTTGTGTTTTCAGACAACTGTCCAAGCAGCCCTGGCCTACACAACCTACAGGCTCAGGACCCTGGAGCCAAGCCTGAGGACTGTACTTGCACTCTCCAAGGGAATTGTGTGTGCCCATTCCAATGGCCACAACATTTCTAATAGGATAAACCTCCAAAGTCCCTGATCCATCTCAATAGTGGTGGCTTCCCAGGAAAAACAGGGGCAATCTGAACCCAACTGAGCACCTACCTGCACACAGACCCATAGACAGATATCCCCAGAGGTAAAAAGGAAAGAATAGGGCCCTAGGCACTAATCAGATCCATTGCTTTGGTTTCCAGGCCTCTCTCTTCAGAGGCCTGGATTTCTAATGCAGCATATAGCTGTGTTTGACTCACCCATCAGAAAACATCTCATCTACACATGGGAAACTTGCACGTTGGAGCTGTGTCAAAGCCTCTGTTTAGGAGAACCCTTTAGGGCCCCAGTGCCACCGTTTCATTCCAAGGTCTCCATAGATACAAAAGCACATTAGGACCCATCCCCTGGGGTGTCCATTTCAACTCAGCGTTCGGCTGCTCCCCACAGATCCAGGAGATTTAACCTGTCTTGTTGCTAGGAGACAATTGGAATGCGAGGTGGGCTACCCACCCATCCATCCTTAGAACCCTGCTCAGAATCATTGGCCTGGAGCCAAACAACAGGTCTCAATTGTCCTGCAGAAGACTCTCTGCAGTTTGGAGCTTCTCACAACTCCCATTGTGGGAAAACCCCCATGGCCTCGTGATGCCCCCCCATTCATGAAGGGGCCATCAGGGACAGTAACTCCAACCTGAGCGATCGTCTGATCCTCGCCCTGACTTCAGATGCACGAGATCTCGATTCAGGTCTGTAGATTGTGCCTGCCATGGCCTCACCCAGAAACCTAAGCCTAGCTTGTGTTCTCAGACTTTTGTTGTCAGACTACTGACCCACAAGGCCTCCAGTTTGGCAATCCAGAACTACAATGCAGCACTCTGCCTGCCCACCAGAAGAAAAACATTGTTCTCTGGGGCTACCCAGTAACCCCAAATGAGGATCAACCTGCACCGACCTTGGCTGTACCCCAAATACATAGGCTGACCAGGGCACTAATGCCCTTTCTGACACAGCCTGAGCCTGGACCCCCTGGCCCCTCCCAGACAGCTGGCCGCACACTGAGCACATCGAGCCGCCATGGCCTTAGGTCGTCATCTCTTCCCAACCTCGGTTTTCCGGTTTCAGAACTTAGACCTTATCTCCAATCACTGCCCAGGGTTGAAGGTGATGCAGAAATCAGCACTCCTTCCCCATGGCAAGAAACCTTGTGGTTGGAATTTGTCCAACGTTCTGTGTAGTTGAAACCAGTGTGGCCCATGAGGCCCCGCCAACGCTAGCGGGCCACATTGGTCACAAACACACATTGTGACCCTCAGGCTGAGCCCAGTACTCAAGTAAGGCCACTCAGTGGCTGGATTAAGAGATAGCATATTGGGCTTGCCATGCCCCTAGGCCCCAATTTTTAACCATAGTTCGGGTTGTCCCTTCAGTCTTCCCCACGGCTTTGCTTTGGAATTCCTCTTTTGGTGGGACACCTGAAATAACAAAACTGAAAGAGTCCTCCCATCCCACAGATTGACGAAAAGCAATTGGGAATCGGGCCAAAGCCTCAGAAAGGAAGATTCGTCCATGGCCCATGAGGCCTCCCCGACATTCCACGGCCATCGCTGATACAAAATCCAGAGACAAAAGCCTGAGCAAGCGCTTCAGACTTGCACTTTCTTCATATCCTGAAGAGTTCTTCTCATGGTTTGTAGATCGGTCCTGCCATACCTACGTCCCCAAACCTCAGCTGAGTTTGTGTTTTCAG
>NW_028134297.1:0-65000 GCF_964662115.1 Mustela nivalis | reverse complement strand
AACCCGCATGGAGCGAAATCTTTTTTGCCTGGCATACCCTCTGCCTGAGAGAGAAGCGTGGTGGCGCTGTGGAAAGAGTCTTTGGGAAAGGGACACGTCTGTCACTCTCAGAGCGACGGAAGCCTGGCTGCTAAGGAGACATGAGGGCAAGATTAGGGCAGGGGAAAGGGCTCCACTCTGAGGAAGGAGTCTGGTCAGAAAGCAAGACTGTCCTGAACCAAAGGTCCCATGCAGTCAGCAGCTCCTTGGCCACCTGTCCGTGGTGGAGACATGGGCTTGCCACCAGGCGCCTACCCTGAACTCGACAAACCACCAAGAACAGGCCATCAGAAGCTGTCTTCCTCCAGGATGTGGAAGCTTGGAGGAGGCACGGGGTTGAAGGGGAAGGAGTGGGGACAGTCCCCCAAAGCTCCCTATTCAGTGCACGGGTGGTGTGCACGGATCCTGTCACCTCTCCTTTCCTGTGGGGAAAGCACTGGCCTAGTCCGCAAGTACGCCTGAGCACAGAGTAAAAGGCCAATCCATGAATACACCGGGCGATGGTAGTGTGCATAGAGTGCCGACCTATTCTACACACGCTACTGCACAGTTGTGGCTGTGTCTGCTTGATTCGGCCTGGCAGGGTGAACCCAGGACGCGAACATGGAGCCCGGGAAAGCAAGGCCCAAGAGGCAACAGCTCTCCCGCAGCTCTTCTTCCCTGACGCGACTGAAGCCTTGCTGAGGAAGCAGCGGTGAAGTGCTGTTCGCTCCAAGCCAAAGCCTCTGCGAAAGCACAGCATGCGCTGAGAAATGTTCTGCAGACTGCTGCTGCTTGCCTGAGCCCAGTCTCTAAGTGGAAGAAACCCCGCATACAGCGAAAGCCTCTTTGCCTGGGCATCTCCCCTGGGAAATCACAGCATTCGTTGGGAAATCAGAGTTGGGTTTGGGGATGCTGCTGCTGCTTGCCTGAGCTAGTCTCCACAGCACGGTGGAAGATACCCGCATGGAGCGAAATACTCTTTGCCCTAGCATCCCCTCTGCCTGACAGAGAAGCACGGTTGCACACGTCTGTCACCGCGCTCCCCAGGAGCAAGTGTGGGGAAGGCACAGCACGCTGCCCACGGGGAAGAGAAGGAACAGTTGGCCTTGGGGTCGGGAAACCCTCGGGAAGCAGGATAGCCTGCCGTGGCACGAACAGCAGGCCCGTGGCAAGACAAGTGTCAACCGCTCCTTGTGCGGAGAATGGAAGCCTGGCTTCTAAGGAGACATGAGGGGACGACTAGGTCAGGGGTGCGTGCTCCACTCTGAGGAAGGAGTCTGGGCAGGAAGCAGGCCTGTCCTGTGCCTCTGGTCCCAAGGAGACAACATCTCCTTGGCCACCTGTCCCAAGGGCAGTCTTGGGCTTGCCACCCTGTGCCATAATCAGAACTCGCAGAAACAACCCCATGGAGAAAAGGGCCGTCAGATGCCGTCTTCCACCAAGATGTGGCAGCGTTGTGGGTGGCAGGGGTATGCCAGGGAAGGAGTGTAGACAGGCCTCTACAGTTCCCCATCCCAGTGCACGGGCCGTGTGCAGGGATCCTGTCGCCTCCTCTCTCCTGTCGTGAAGGCACTGGCCTAGGCCCCGTGTCTGCCTAAGCACCGGAGCAAAAGGCAAAGCCTTACATATGCCAGGAGATGGTAATAGGCATAGAGTTCCATGCTAGGCCACGCATGCTGCTGCAGGGCGGTGACTATGTCTGCTTAGTTCGGGTTAGCAAGGTGAACCCCGGGCACGAACTTGGAGCCTGGGAAGGCAAGGCCCAAGAGGCACCAGCTCTCCCGTGGCTCTTCTTCCTGCCGCGACAGAGCAAACGACCAAAGCCTTGCTGAGGATCAGCAGCGAAGTGCGGTTCACGCCAAGCTGAAAACCTCTGCGAAAGCCTAGCAGTCGCTGGGAAATCAGAGTCGGTTCTGAGGGCTGCTTTTGTTGCTTGCCTTAGCCTAGTATTCGCAGGACGATGGGAGTAACCCGAGAGAGCGAAAGCCTCTTTGAAGGGGCATCCCCTGTGGGAAAGCACAGCATTCTTGGTGAAATCAGAGTCCGGTCCGTGGGATGCTGCCTTCTGTTTGCCTTAGCTGGTCTCCACAGCACGGTGAAATAAACCCGCATGGAGCGAAATCTTTTTTGCCTGGGCATACCCTCTGCCTGAGAGGGAAGCGCGGTGGCGCCTGTGGAAAGAGCCTTAAGGAAAGGGACACGTCGGTCACTCTAAGAGCGACGGAAGCCTGGCTGCTAAGGAGACACGAGGGCAAGATTAGGGCAGGAGAAAGGGCTCCACTCTGTAGAAGGAGTCTGGGCAGAAAGCAAGCCTGTCCTGAACCTTTGGGCACATGGACACAGCAGCTCCTTGGCCACCTGTCCGTGGTGGAGACATGGGCTTGCCAACAGGCGCCTACCCTGAACTCGAGAAACAACTCCCTGAAAGAACAGGCCATCAGAAGCCGTCTTCCACCAGGATGTGGAAGCTTGGAGGAGGCACGGGGTTGAAGGGGAAGGAGTGGGGACAGTCCCCCAAAGCTCCCTATTCAGTGCCAGGGCGGTTTGCACGGATCCTGTCACATCTCCTTTCCTGTGGGGAAAGCACTGGCCTAGTCCGCGAGTCCGCATTAGCGCCAGAGTAAAAGGCCAATCGATGCCTACACCGGGAGATGGTAGTGTGCATAGAGTGCAATACTAGGCTACGCAAGCTATTGCACAGTGTGGCTGTGTCTTCTTGATTCGGCCTGGCAGGGTGAACCCAGGACGCGAACATGGAGCCTGGGAAAGCAAGGCCCAAGAGGCACCAGCTCTCCCGCAGCTCTTCTTCCCTGACGCGACTGACGCCTTGCTGAGGAAGCCGCGGTGAATTGCTGTTTGCTCCAAGCCAAAGCCTCTGCGAAAGCACAGCATGCGCTGAGAAATGTTCCGCGGGATTCTGCTGCTTGCCTGAGCCCAGTCTTGCGGTGGGAGAAACCCCGCATACAGCGAAAGTCTCTTTGCCTGGGCATCTCCCCTGGGAAAACACAGCATTCGTTGGGAAATCAGAGTTGGGTTTGGGGATGCTACTGCTGCTTACCTGAGCTAATCACCGCAGCACGGTGGAAGATACCCGCATGGAGCGAAATATCTTTGCCCTAGCATCCCCTCTGCCTGAGAGAAAAGCATGGTTGCACACGTCTGTCACCGCGCTCCCCAGGAGCAAGTGTGGGGAAGGCACAGCACGCCGCCCACGGGGAAGAGAAGGAGCCGTTGGCCTTGGGGTCGGGAAACGCTCGGGAAGCAGGATAGCCTGCCGTGGCACGAACAGCAGGCCGGTGGCAAGACAAGTGTCACCCGCTTCCAGTGCGGAGAGATGGAAGCCTGGCTGCTAAGGTGACATGAGTGGACTCTAGGTCAGGGGTGCGTGCTCCACTCTGAGGAAGGAGTCTGGGCAGAAAGCAGGCCTGTTCCGTGCCTCTGGTCCCAAAGGCACAGCATCTCCTTGGCCACTTGTGCGAAGGGCAGTCTTGGGTTTGCCACCATGTGCCATACCCGGAACTCGCAGAAACAACCCCATGGAGAAACGTGCAGTCAGATGCCACCAAGCTTTGGCAGCGTTGTGGGTGGCAAGGGGTGTGCCAGGGAAGGAGTGGAGACAGTCTCCTACAGTTCCCCATCCCAGTGCACGGGCCGTGTGCAGGGATCCTGTCGCCTCCACTCTCCTGTGGTGAAGGCACTGGCCTAGACCCCGAGTGTGCCTGAGCACCGGAGCAAAAGGCAAAGGCTTACCGATGCCAGGATATGGTAATAGGCATAGAGATCCAAGCAAGGCCATGC
This sequence comes from Mustela nivalis, assembly GCF_964662115.1. Taxonomy (NCBI): domain Eukaryota; kingdom Metazoa; phylum Chordata; class Mammalia; order Carnivora; family Mustelidae; genus Mustela; species Mustela nivalis. The sequence goes on along the minus strand of NW_028134297.1, from coordinate 61,181 downwards.
ACGCTGCTGAGGGTTGTTACTGTGTTTCCTTAGTTCGGCTTAGCAAGGTGAACCCCGAGCACGAACTTGGAGCCCGGGAAAGCAAGGCCCAAGAGGTACCAGCTCTCCTGTGGCTCTTCTTCCCTGCCGCGACAGAGCGAACGACCAAAGCCTTGCTGAGGAATCAGCAGCGAAGTGCGGTTCACGCCAAGCTGAAAACCTCTGCGAAAGCATAGCAGTCGCTGGGAAATCAGAGTCCGTTCTGAGGGATGCTTTTGTTGCTTGCCTTAGCCTAGTATTCCCAGGACGATGGGAGAAACCCGCCGAGAGCGAAAGCCTCTTTGCCGGGGCATCCCCTGTGGGAAAGCACAGCATTCTATGGGAAATCAGAGTCGGGTCTGTGGGATGCTTCCTGCCGTTTGCCGGAGCTGGTCTCCACAGCACGGTGTAATAAACCCGCATGGAGCGAAATCTTTTTTGCCTGGGCATACCCTCTGCCTGAGAGAGAAGCGTGGTGGCGCCTGTGGAAAGAGTCTTTGGGAAAGGGACACGTCTGTCACTCTCAGAGCGACGGAAGCCTGGCTGCTAAGGAGACATGAGGGCAAGATTAGGGCAGGGGAAAGGGCTCCACTCTGAGGAAGGAGTCTGGTCAGAAAGCAAGACTGTCCTGAACCAAAGGTCCCATGCAGTCAGCAGCTCCTTGGCCACCTGTCCGTGGTGGAGACATGGGCTTGCCACCAGGCGCCTACCCTGAACTCGACAAACCACCCCAGAAAGAACAGGCCATCAGAAGCTGTCTTCCTCCAGGATGTGGAAGCTTGGAGGAGGCACGGGGTTGAAGGGGAAGGAGTGGGGACAGTCCCCCAAAGCTCCCTATTCAGTGCACGGGTGGTGTGCACGGATCCTGTCACCTCTCCTTTCCTGTGGGGAAAGCACTGGCCTAGTCCGCAAGTACGCCTGAGCACAGAGTAAAAGGCCAATCCATGAATACACCGGGCGATGGTAGTGTGCATAGAGTGCCGACCTATTCTACACACGCTACTGCACAGTTGTGGCTGTGTCTGCTTGATTCGGCCTGGCAGGGTGAACCCAGGACGCGAACATGGAGCCCGGGAAAGCAAGGCCCAAGAGGCAACAGCTCTCCCGCAGCTCTTCTTCCCTGACGCGACTGAAGCCTTGCTGAGGAAGCAGCGGTGAAGTGCTGTTCGCTCCAAGCCAAAGCCTCTGCGAAAGCACAGCATGCGCTGAGAAATGTTCTGCAGACTGCTGCTGCTTGCCTGAGCCCAGTCTCTAAGTGGAAGAAACCCCGCATACAGCGAAAGCCTCTTTGCCTGGGCATCTCCCCTGGGAAATCACAGCATTCGTTGGGAAATCAGAGTTGGGTTTGGGGATGCTGCTGCTGCTTGCCTGAGCTAGTCTCCACAGCACGGTGGAAGATACCCGCATGGAGCGAAATACTCTTTGCCCTAGCATCCCCTCTGCCTGACAGAGAAGCACGGTTGCACACGTCTGTCACCGCGCTCCCCAGGAGCAAGTGTGGGGAAGGCACAGCACGCTGCCCACGGGGAAGAGAAGGAACAGTTGGCCTTGGGGTCGGGAAACCCTCGGGAAGCAGGATAGCCTGCCGTGGCACGAACAGCAGGCCCGTGGCAAGACAAGTGTCAACCGCTCCTTGTGCGGAGAATGGAAGCCTGGCTTCTAAGGAGACATGAGGGGACGACTAGGTCAGGGGTGCGTGCTCCACTCTGAGGAAGGAGTCTGGGCAGGAAGCAGGCCTGTCCTGTGCCTCTGGTCCCAAGGAGACAACATCTCCTTGGCCACCTGTCCCAAGGGCAGTCTTGGGCTTGCCACCCTGTGCCATAATCAGAACTCGCAGAAACAACCCCATGGAGAAAAGGGCCGTCAGATGCCGTCTTCCACCAAGATGTGGCAGCGTTGTGGGTGGCAGGGGTATGCCAGGGAAGGAGTGTAGACAGGCCTCTACAGTTCCCCATCCCAGTGCACGGGCCGTGTGCAGGGATCCTGTCGCCTCCTCTCTCCTGTCGTGAAGGCACTGGCCTAGGCCCCGTGTCTGCCTAAGCACCGGAGCAAAAGGCAAAGCCTTACATATGCCAGGAGATGGTAATAGGCATAGAGTTCCATGCTAGGCCACGCATGCTGCTGCAGGGCGGTGACTATGTCTGCTTAGTTCGGGTTAGCAAGGTGAACCCCGGGCACGAACTTGGAGCCTGGGAAGGCAAGGCCCAAGAGGCACCAGCTCTCCCGTGGCTCTTCTTCCCTGCCGCGACAGAGCAAACGACCAAAGCCTTGCTGAGGATCAGCAGCGAAGTGCGGTTCACGCCAAGCTGAAAACCTCTGCGAAAGCCTAGCAGTCGCTGGGAAATCAGAGTCGGTTCTGAGGGCTGCTTTTGTTGCTTGCCTTAGCCTAGTATTCGCAGGACGATGGGAGTAACCCGAGAGAGCGAAAGCCTCTTTGAAGGGGCATCCCCTGTGGGAAAGCACAGCATTCTTGGTGAAATCAGAGTCCGGTCCGTGGGATGCTGCCTTCTGTTTGCCTTAGCTGGTCTCCACAGCACGGTGAAATAAACCCGCATGGAGCGAAATCTTTTTTGCCTGGGCATACCCTCTGCCTGAGAGGGAAGCGCGGTGGCGCCTGTGGAAAGAGCCTTAAGGAAAGGGACACGTCGGTCACTCTAAGAGCGACGGAAGCCTGGCTGCTAAGGAGACACGAGGGCAAGATTAGGGCAGGAGAAAGGGCTCCACTCTGTAGAAGGAGTCTGGGCAGAAAGCAAGCCTGTCCTGAACCTTTGGGCACATGGACACAGCAGCTCCTTGGCCACCTGTCCGTGGTGGAGACATGGGCTTGCCAACAGGCGCCTACCCTGAACTCGAGAAACAACTCCCTGAAAGAACAGGCCATCAGAAGCCGTCTTCCACCAGGATGTGGAAGCTTGGAGGAGGCACGGGGTTGAAGGGGAAGGAGTGGGGACAGTCCCCCAAAGCTCCCTATTCAGTGCCAGGGCGGTTTGCACGGATCCTGTCACATCTCCTTTCCTGTGGGGAAAGCACTGGCCTAGTCCGCGAGTCCGCATTAGCGCCAGAGTAAAAGGCCAATCGATGCCTACACCGGGAGATGGTAGTGTGCATAGAGTGCAATACTAGGCTACGCAAGCTATTGCACAGTGTGGCTGTGTCTTCTTGATTCGGCCTGGCAGGGTGAACCCAGGACGCGAACATGGAGCCTGGGAAAGCAAGGCCCAAGAGGCACCAGCTCTCCCGCAGCTCTTCTTCCCTGACGCGACTGACGCCTTGCTGAGGAAGCCGCGGTGAATTGCTGTTTGCTCCAAGCCAAAGCCTCTGCGAAAGCACAGCATGCGCTGAGAAATGTTCCGCGGGATTCTGCTGCTTGCCTGAGCCCAGTCTTGCGGTGGGAGAAACCCCGCATACAGCGAAAGTCTCTTTGCCTGGGCATCTCCCCTGGGAAAACACAGCATTCGTTGGGAAATCAGAGTTGGGTTTGGGGATGCTACTGCTGCTTACCTGAGCTAATCACCGCAGCACGGTGGAAGATACCCGCATGGAGCGAAATATCTTTGCCCTAGCATCCCCTCTGCCTGAGAGAAAAGCATGGCTGCACACGTCTGTCACCGCGCTCCCCAGGAGCAAGTGTGGGGAAGGCACAGCACGCCGCCCACGGGGAAGAGAAGGAGCCGTTGGCCTTGGGGTCGGGAAACGCTCGGGAAGCAGGATAGCCTGCCGTGGCACGAACAGCAGGCCGGTGGCAAGACAAGTGTCACCCGCTTCCAGTGCGGAGAGATGGAAGCCTGGCTGCTAAGGTGACATGAGTGGACTCTAGGTCAGGGGTGCGTGCTCCACTCTGAGGAAGGAGTCTGGGCAGAAAGCAGGCCTGTTCCGTGCCTCTGGTCCCAAAGGCACAGCATCTCCTTGGCCACTTGTGCGAAGGGCAGTCTTGGGTTTGCCACCATGTGCCATACCCGGAACTCGCAGAAACAACCCCATGGAGAAACGTGCAGTCAGATGCCACCAAGCTTTGGCAGCGTTGTGGGTGGCAAGGGGTGTGCCAGGGAAGGAGTGGAGACAGTCTCCTACAGTTCCCCATCCCAGTGCACGGGCCGTGTGCAGGAATCCTGTCGCCTCCACTCTCCTGTGGTGAAGGCACTGGCCTAGACCCCGAGTGTGCCTGAGCACCGGAGCAAAAGGCAAAGGCTTACCGATGCCAGGATATGGTAATAGGCATAGAGATCCAAGCAAGGCCATGCACGCTGCTGAGGGTTGTTACTGTGTTTCCTTAGTTCGGCTTAGCAAGGTGAACCCCGGGCACGAACTTGGAGCCCGGGAAAGCAAGGCCCAAGAGGTACCAGCTCTCCTGTGGCTCTTCTTCCCTGCCGCGACAGAGTGAACGACCAAAGCCTTGCTGAGGAATCAGCAGCGAAGTGCGGTTCACGCCAAGCTGAAAACCTCTGCGAAAGCATAGCAGTCGCTGGGAAATCAGAGTCCGTTCTGAGGGATGCTTTTGTTGCTTGCCTTAGCCTAGTATTCCCAGGACGATGGGAGAAACCCGCCGAGAGCGAAAGCCTCTTTGCCGGGGCATCCCCTGTGGGAAAGCACAGCATTCTATGGGAAATCAGAGTCGGGTCTGTGGGATGCTTCCTGCCGTTTGCCGGAGCTGGTCTCCACAGCACGGTGTAATAAACCCGCATGGAGCGAAATCTTTTTTGCCTGGGCATACCCTCTGCCTGAGAGAGAAGCGTGGTGGCGCCTGTGGAAAGAGTCTTTGGGAAAGGGACACGTCTGTCACTCTCAGAGCGACGGAAGCCTGGCTGCTAAGGAGACATGAGGGCAAGATTAGGGCAGGGGAATGGGCTCCACTCTGAGGAAGGAGTCTGGTCAGAAAGCAAGACTGTCCTGAACCTTAGGTCCCATGCAGTCAGCAGCTCCTTGGCCACCTGTCCGTGGTGGAGACATGGGCTTGCCACCAGGCGCCTACCCTGAACTCGACAAACCACCCCAGAAAGAACAGGCCATCAGAAGCCGTCTTCCTCCAGGATGTGGAAGCTTGGAGGAGGCACGGGGTTGAAGGGGAAGGAGTGGGGACAGTCCCCCAAAGCTCCCTATTCAGTGCACGGGTGGTGTGCACGGATCCTGTCACCTCTCCTTTCCTGTGGGGAAAGCACTGGCCTAGTCCGCAAGTACGCCTGAGCACAGAGTAAAAGGCCAATCCATGAATACACCGGGCGATGGTAGTGTGCATAGAGTGCCGACCTATTCTACACACGCTACTGCACAGTTGTGGCTGTGTCTGCTTGATTCGGCCTGGCAGGGTGAACCCAGGACGCGAACATGGAGCCCGGGAAAGCAAGGCCCAAGAGGCAACAGCTCTCCCGCAGCTCTTCTTCCCTGACGCGACTGAAGCCTTGCTGAGGAAGCAGCGGTGAAGTGCTGTTCGCTCCAAGCCAAAGCCTCTGCGAAAGCACAGCATGCACTGAGAAATGTTCTGCAGGCTGCTGCTGCTTGCCTGAGCCCAGTCTCTAGGTGGAAGAAACCCCGCATACAGCGAAAGCCTCTTTGCCTGGGCATCTCCCCTGGGAAATCACAGCATTCGTTGGGAAATCAGAGTTGGGTTTGGGGATGCTGCTGCTGCTTGCCTGAGCTAGTCTCCACAGCACGGTGGAAGATACCCGCATGGAGCGAAATACTCTTTGCCCTAGCATCCCCTCTGCCTGACAGAGAAGCACGGTTGCACACGTCTGTCACCGCGCTCCCCAGGAGCAAGTGTGGGGAAGGCACAGCACGCTGCCCACGGGGAAGAGAAGGAACAGTTGGCCTTGGGGTCGGGAAACCCTCGGGAAGCAGGATAGCCTGCCGTGGCACGAACAGCAGGCCCGTGGCAAGACAAGTGTCAACCGCTCCCTGTGCGGAGAATGGAAGCCTGGCTTCTAAGGAGACATGAGGGGACGACTAGGTCAGGGGTGCGTGCTCCACTCTGAGGAAGGAGTCTGGGCAGGAAGCAGGCCTGTCCTGTGCCTCTGGTCCCAAGGAGACAACATCTCCATGGCCACCTGTCCCAAGGGCAGTCTTGGGCTTGCCACCCTGTGCCATAATCGGAACTCGCAGAAACAACCCCATGGAGAAAAGGGCCGTCAGATGCCGTCTTCCACCAAGATGTGGCAGCGTTGTGGGTGGCAGGGGTATGCCAGGGAAGGAGTGTAGACAGGCCTCTACAGTTCCCCATCCCAGTGCACGGGCCGTGTGCAGGGATCCTGTCGCCTCCTCTCTCCTGTCGTGAAGGCACTGGCCTAGGCCCCGTGTCTGCCTAAGCACCGGAGCAAAAGTCAAAGCCTTACATATGCCAGGAGATGGTAATAGGCATAGAGTTCCATGCCAGGCCACGCATGCTGCTGCAGGGCGGTGACTATGTCTGCTTAGTTCGGGTTAGCAAGGTGAACCCCGGGCACGAACTTGGAGCCTGGGAAGGCAAGGCCCAAGAGGCACCAGCTCTCCCGTGGCTCTTCTTCCCTGCCGCGACAGAGCAAACGACCAAAGCCTTGCTGAGGATCAGCAGCGAAGTGCGGTTCACGCCAAGCTGAAAACCTCTGCGAAAGCCTAGCAGTCGCTGGGAAATCAGAGTCGGTTCTGAGGGCTGCTTTTGTTGCTTGCCTTAGCCTAGTATTCGCAGGACGATGGGAGTAACCCGAGAGAGCGAAAGCCTCTTTGAAGGGGCATCCCCTGTGGGAAAGCACAGCATTCTTGGTGAAATCAGAGTCCGGTCCGTGGGATGCTGCCTTCTGTTTGCCTTAGCTGGTCTCCACAGCACGGTGAAATAAACCCGCATGGAGCGAAATCTTTTTTGCCTGGGCATACCCTCTGCCTGAGAGGGAAGCGCGGTGGCGCCTGTGGAAAGAGCCTTAAGGAAAGGGACACGTCGGTCACTCTAAGAGCGACGGAAGCCTGGCTGCTAAGGAGACACGAGGGCAAGATTAGGGCAGGAGAAAGGGCTCCACTCTGTAGAAGGAGTCTGGGCAGAAAGCAAGCCTGTCCTGAACCTTTGGGCACATGGACACAGCAGCTCCTTGGCCACCTGTCCGTGGTGGAGACATGGGCTTGCCAACAGGCGCCTACCCTGAACTCGAGAAACAACTCCCTGAAAGAACAGGCCATCAGAAGCCGTCTTCCACCAGGATGGGGAAGCTTGGAGGAGGCACGGGGTTGAAGGGGAAGGAGTGGGGACAGTCCCCCAAAGCTCCCTATTCAGTGCAAGGGCGGTTTGCACGGATCCTGTCACATCTCCTTTCCTGTGGGGAAAGCACTGGCCTAGTCCGCGAGTCCGCATTAGCGCCAGAGTAAAAGGCCAATCGATGCCTACACCGGGAGATGGTAGTGTGCATAGAGTGCAATACTAGGCTACGCAAGCTATTGCACAGTGTGGCTGTGTCTTCTTGATTCGGCCTGGCAGGGTGAACCCAGGATGCGAACATGGAGCCTGGGAAAGCAAGGCCCAAGAGGCACCAGCTCTCCCGCAGCTCTTCTTCCCTGACGCGACTGACGCCTTGCTGAGGAAGCCGCGGTGAATTGCTGTTTGCTCCAAGCCAAAGCCTCTGCGAAAGCACAGCATGCGCTGAGAAATGTTCTGCGGGCTTCTGCTGCTTGCCTGAGCCCAGTCTTGCGGTGGGAGAAACCCCGCAGACAGCGAAAGTCTCTTTGCCTGGGCATCTCCCCTGGGAAAACACAGCATTCGTTGGGAAATCAGAGTTGGGTTTGGGGATGCAACTGCTGCTTACCTGAGCTAATCACCGCATCACGGTGGAAGATACCCGCATGGAGCGAAATATCTTTGCCCTAGCATCCCCTCTGCCTGAGAGAAAAGCATGGTTGCACACGTCTGTCACCGCGCTCCCCAGGAGCAAGTGTGGGGAAGGCACAGCACGCCGCCCACGGGGAAGAGAAGGAGCCGTTGGCCTTGGGGTCGGGAAACGCTCGGGAAGCAGGATAGCCTGCCGTGGCACGAACAGCAGGCCGGTGGCTAGACAAGTGTCACCCGCTTCCAGTGCGGAGAGATGGAAGCCTGGCTGCTAAGGTGACATGAGTGGACTCTAGGTCAGGGGTGCGTGCTCCACTCTGAGGAAGGAGTCTGGGCAGAAAGCAGGCCTGTTCCGTGCCTCTGGTCCCAAAGGCACAGCATCTCCTTGGCCACTTGTGCGAAGGGCAGTCTTGGGTTTGCCACCATGTGCCATACCCGGAACTCGCAGAAACAACCCCATGGAGAAACGTGCAGTCAGATGCCACCAAGCTTTGGCAGCGTTGTGGGTGGCAAGGGGTGTGCCAGGGAAGGAGTGGAGACAGTCTCCTACAGTTCCCCATCCCAGTGCACGGGCCGTGTGCAGGGATCCTGTCGCCTCCACTCTCCTGTGGTGAAGGCACTGGCCTAGACCCCGAGTGTGCCTGAGCACCGGAGCAAAAGGCAAAGGCTTACCGATGCCAGGATATGGTAATAGGCATAGAGATCCAAGCAAGGCCATGCACGCTGCTGAGGGTTGTTACTGTGTTTCCTTAGTTCGGCTTAGCAAGGTGAACCCCGGGCACGAACTTGGAGCCCGGGAAAGCAAGGCCCAAGAGGTACCAGCTCTCCTGTGGCTCTTCTTCCCTGCCGCGACAGAGCGAACGACCAAAGCCTTGCTGAGGAATCAGCAGCGAAGTGCGGTTCACGCCAAGCTGAAAACCTCTGCGAAAGCATAGCAGTCGCTGGGAAATCAGAGTCCGTTCTGAGGGATGCTTTTGTTGCTTGCCTTAGCCTAGTATTCCCAGGACGATGGGAGAAACCCGCCGAGAGCGAAAGCCTCTTTGCCGGGGCATCCCCTGTGGGAAAGCACAGCATTCTATGGGAAATCAGAGTCGGGTCTGTCGGATGCTTCCTGCCGTTTGCCGGAGCTGGTCTCCACAGCACGGTGTAATAAACCCGCATGGAGCGAAATCTTTTTTGCCTGGGCATACCCTCTGCCTGAGAGAGAAGCGTGGTGGCGCCTGTGGAAAGAGTCTTTGGGAAAGGGACACGTCTGTCACTCTCAGAGCGACGGAAGCCTGGCTGCTAAGGAGACATGAGGGCAAGATTAGGGCAGGGGAAAGGGCTCCACTCTGAGGAAGGAGTCTGGTCAGAAAGCAAGACTGTCCTGAACCAAAGGTCCCATGCAGTCAGCAGCTCCTTGGCCACCTGTCCGTGGTGGAGACATGGGCTTGCCACCAGGCGCCTACCCTGAACTCGACAAACCACCCCAGAAAGAACAGGCCATCAGAAGCTGTCTTCCTCCAGGATGTGGAAGCTTGGAGGAGGCACGGGGTTGAAGGGGAAGGAGTGGGGACAGTCCCCCAAAGCTCCCTATTCAGTGCACGGGTGGTGTGCACGGATCCTGTCACCTCTCCTTTCCTGTGGGGAAAGCACTGGCCTAGTCCGCAAGTACGCCTGAGCACAGAGTAAAAGGCCAATCCATGAATACACCGGGCGATGGTAGTGTGCATAGAGTGCCGACCTATTCTACACACGCTACTGCACAGTTGTGGCTGTGTCTGCTTGATTCGGCCTGGCAGGGTGAACCCAGGACGCGAGCATGGAGCCCGGGAAAGCAAGGCCCAAGAGGCAACAGCTCTCCCGCAGCTCTTCTTCCCTGACGCGACTGAAGCCTTGCTGAGGAAGCAGCGGTGAAGTGCTGTTCGCTCCAAGCCAAAGCCTCTGCGAAAGCACAGCATGCGCTGAGAAATGTTCTGCAGACTGCTGCTGCTTGCCTGAGCCCAGTCTCTAAGTGGAAGAAACCCCGCATACAGCGAAAGCCTCTTTGCCTGGGCATCTCCCCTGGGAAATCACAGCATTCGTTGGGAAATCAGAGTTGGGTTTGGGGATGCTGCTGCTGCTTGCCTGAGCTAGTCTCCACAGCACGGTGGAAGATACCCGCATGGAGCGAAATACTCTTTGCCCTAGCATCCCCTCTGCCTGACAGAGAAGCACGGTTGCACACGTCTGTCACCGCGCTCCCCAGGAGCAAGTGTGGGGAAGGCACAGCACGCTGCCCACGGGGAAGAGAAGGAACAGTTGGCCTTGGGGTCGGGAAACCCTCGGGAAGCAGGATAGCCTGCCGTGGCACGAACAGCAGGCCCGTGGCAAGACAAGTGTCAACCGCTCCTTGTGCGGAGAATGGAAGCCTGGCTTCTAAGGAGACATGAGGGGACGACTAGGTCAGGGGTGCGTGCTCCACTCTGAGGAAGGAGTCTGGGCAGGAAGCAGGCCTGTCCTGTGCCTCTGGTCCCAAGGAGACAACATCTCCTTGGCCACCTGTCCCAAGGGCAGTCTTGGGCTTGCCACCCTGTGCCATAATCAGAACTCGCAGAAACAACCCCATGGAGAAAAGGGCCGTCAGATGCCGTCTTCCACCAAGATGTGGCAGCGTTGTGGGTGGCAGGGGTATGCCAGGGAAGGAGTGTAGACAGGCCTCTACAGTTCCCCATCCCAGTGCACGGGCCGTGTGCAGGGATCCTGTCGCCTCCTCTCTCCTGTCGTGAAGGCACTGGCCTAGGCCCCGTGTCTGCCTAAGCACCGGAGCAAAAGGCAAAGCCTTACATATGCCAGGAGATGGTAATAGGCATAGAGTTCCATGCTAGGCCACGCATGCTGCTGCAGGGCGGTGACTATGTCTGCTTAGTTCGGGTTAGCAAGGTGAACCCCGGGCACGAACTTGGAGCCTGGGAAGGCAAGGCCCAAGAGGCACCAGCTCTCCCGTGGCTCTTCTTCCCTGCCGCGACAGAGCAAACGACCAAAGCCTTGCTGAGGATCAGCAGCGAAGTGCGGTTCACGCCAAGCTGAAAACCTCTGCGAAAGCCTAGCAGTCGCTGGGAAATCAGAGTCGGTTCTGAGGGCTGCTTTTGTTGCTTGCCTTAGCCTAGTATTCGCAGGACGATGGGAGTAACCCGAGAGAGCGAAAGCCTCTTTGAAGGGGCATCCCCTGTGGGAAAGCACAGCATTCTTGGTGAAATCAGAGTCCGGTCCGTGGGATGCTGCCTTCTGTTTGCCTTAGCTGGTCTCCACAGCACGGTGAAATAAACCCGCATGGAGCGAAATCTTTTTTGCCTGGGCATACCCTCTGCCTGAGAGGGAAGCGCGGTGGCGCCTGTGGAAAGAGCCTTAAGGAAAGGGACACGTCGGTCACTCTAAGAGCGACGGAAGCCTGGCTGCTAAGGAGACACGAGGGCAAGATTAGGGCAGGAGAAAGGGCTCCACTCTGTAGAAGGAGTCTGGGCAGAAAGCAAGCCTGTCCTGAACCTTTGGGCACATGGACACAGCAGCTCCTTGGCCACCTGTCCGTGGTGGAGACATGGGCTTGCCAAGAGGCGCCTACCCTGAACTCGAGAAACAACTCCCTGAAAGAACAGGCCATCAGAAGCCGTCTTCCACCAGGATGTGGAAGCTTGGAGGAGGCACGGGGTTGAAGGGGAAGGAGTGGGGACAGTCCCCCAAAGCTCCCTATTCAGTGCAAGGGCGGTTTGCACGGATCCTGTCACATCTCCTTTCCTGTGGGGAAAGCACTGGCCTAGTCCGCGAGTCCGCATTATCGCCAGAGTAAAAGGCCAATCGATGCCTACACCGGGAGATGGTAGTGTGCATAGAGTGCAATACTAGGCTACGCAAGCTATTGCACAGTGTGGCTGTGTCTTCTTGATTCGGCCTGGCAGGGTGAACCCAGGACGCGAACATGGAGCCTGGGAAAGCAAGGCCCAAGAGGCACCAGCTCTCCCGCAGCTCTTCTTCCCTGACGCGACTGACGCCTTGCTGAGGAAGCCGCGGTGAATTGCTGTTTGCTCCAAGCCAAAGCCTCTGCGAAAGCACAGCATGCGCTGAGAAATGTTCTGCGGGCTTCTGCTGCTTGCCTGAGCCCAGTCTTGCGGTGGGAGAAACCCCGCATACAGCGAAAGTCTCTTTGCCTGGGCATCTCCCCTGGGAAAACACAGCATTCGTTGGGAAATCAGAGTTGGGTTTGGGGATGCTACTGCTGCTTACCTGAGCTAATCACCGCATCACGGTGGAAGATACCCGCATGGAGCGAAATATCTTTGCCCTAGCATCCCCTCTGCCTGAGAGAAAAGCATGGTTGCACACGTCTGTCACCGCGCTCCCCAGGAGCAAGTGTGGGGAAGGCACAGCACGCCGCCCACGGGGAAGAGAAGGAGCCGTTGGCCTTGGGGTCGGGAAATGCTCGGGAAGCAGGAATGCCTGCCGTGGCACGAACAGCAGGCCGGTGGCAAGACAAGTGTCACCCGCTTCCAGTGCGGAGAGATGGAAGCCTGGCTGCTAAGGTGACATGAGTGGACTCTAGGTCAGGGGTGCGTGCTCCACTCTGAGGAAGGAGTCTGGGCAGAAAGCAGGCCTGTTCCGTGCCTCTGGTCCCAAAGGCACAGCATCTCCTTGGCCACTTGTGCGAAGGGCAGTCTTGGGTTTGCCACCATGTGCCATACCCGGAACTCGCAGAAACAACCCCATGGAGAAACGTGCAGTCAGATGCCACCAAGCTTTGGCAGCGTTGTGGGTGGCAAGGGGTGTGCCAGGGAAGGAGTGGAGACAGTCTCCTACAGTTCCCCATCCCAGTGCACGGGCCGTGTGCAGGGATCCTGTCGCCTCCACTCTCCTGTGGTGAAGGCACTGGCCTAGACCCCGAGTGTGCCTGAGCACCGGAGCAAAAGGCAAAGGCTTACCGATGCCAGGATATGGTAATAGGCATAGAGATCCAAGCAAGGCCATGCACGCTGCTGAGGGTTGTTACTGTGTTTCCTTAGTTCGGCTTAGCAAGGTGAACCCCGGGCACGAACTTGGAGCCTGGGAAAGCAAGGCCCAAGAGGTACCAGCTCTCCTGTGGCTCTTCTTCCCTGCCGCGACAGAGCGAACGACCAAAGCCTTGCTGAGGAATCAGCAGCGAAGTGCGGTTCACGCCAAGCTGAAAACCTCTGCGAAAGCATAGCAGTCGCTGGGAAATCAGAGTCCGTTCTGAGGGATGCTTTTGTTGCTTGCCTTAGCCTAGTATTCCCAGGACGATGGGAGAAACCCGCCGAGAGCGAAAGCCTCTTTGCCGGGGCATCCCCTGTGGGAAAGCACAGCATTCTATGGGAAATCAGAGTCGGGTCTGTGGGATGCTTCCTGCCGTTTGCCGGAGCTGGTCTCCACAGCACGGTGTAATAAACCCGCATGGAGCGAAATCTTTTTTGCCTGGGCATACCCTCTGCCTGAGAGAGAAGCGTGGTGGCGCCTGTGGAAAGAGTCTTTGGGAAAGGGACACGTCTGTCACTCTCAGAGCGACGGAAGCCTGGCTGCTAAGGAGACATGAGGGCAAGATTAGGGCAGGGGAAAGGGCTCCACTCTGAGGAAGGAGTCTGGTCAGAAAGCAAGACTGTCCTGAACCTTAGGTCCCATGCAGTCAGCAGCTCCTTGGCCACCTGTCCGTGGTGGAGACATGGGCTTGCCACCAGGCGCCTACCCTGAACTCGACAAACCACCCCAGAAAGAACAGGCCATCAGAAGCCGTCTTCCTCCAGGATGTGGAAGCTTGGAGGAGGCACGGGGTTGAAGGGGAAGGAGTGGGGACAGTCCCCCAAAGCTCCCTATTCAGTGCACGGGTGGTGTGCACGGATCCTGTCACCTCTCCTTTCCTGTGGGGAAAGCACTGGCCTAGTCCGCAAGTACGCCTGAGCACAGAGTAAAAGGCCAATCCATGAATACACCGGGCGATGGTAGTGTGCATAGAGTGCCGACCTATTCTACACACGCTACTGCACAGTTGTGGCTGTGTCTGCTTGATTCGGCCTGGCAGGGTGAACCCAGGACGCGAACATGGAGCCCGGGAAAGCAAGGCCCAAGAGGCAACAGCTCTCCCGCAGCTCTTCTTCCCTGACGCGACTGAAGCCTTGCTGAGGAAGCAGCGGTGAAGTGCTGTTCGCTCCAAGCCAAAGCCTCTGCGAAAGCACAGCATGCGCTGAGAAATGTTCTGCAGGCTGCTGCTGCTTGCCTGAGCCCAGTCTCTAGGTGGAAGAAACCCCGCATACAGCGAAAGCCTCTTTGCCTGGGCATCTCCCCTGGGAAATCACAGCATTCGTTGGGAAATCAGAGTTGGGTTTGGGGATGCTGCTGCTGCTTGCCTGAGCTAGTCTCCACAGCACGGTGGAAGATACCCGCATGGAGCGAAATACTCTTTGCCCTAGCATCCCCTCTGCCTGACAGAGAAGCACGGTTGCACACGTCTGTCACCGCGCTCCCCAGGAGCAAGTGTGGGGAAGGCACAGCACGCTGCCCACGGGGAAGAGAAGGAACAGTTGGCCTTGGGGTCGGGAAACCCTCGGGAAGCAGGATAGCCTGCCGTGGCACGAACAGCAGGCCCGTGGCAAGACAAGTGTCAACCGCTCCTTGTGCGGAGAATGGAAGCCTGGCTTCTAAGGAGACATGAGGGGACGACTAGGTCAGGGGTGCGTGCTCCACTCTGAGGAAGGAGTCTGGGCAGGAAGCAGGCCTGTCCTGTGCCTCTGGTCCCAAGGAGACAACATCTCCTTGGCCACCTGTCCCAAGGGCAGTCTTGGGCTTGCCACCCTGTGCCATAATCAGAACTCGCAGAAACAACCCCATGGAGAAAAGGGCCGTCAGATGCCGTCTTCCACCAAGATGTGGCAGCGTTGTGGGTGGCAGGGGTATGCCAGGGAAGGAGTGTAGACAGGCCTCTACAGTTCCCCATCCCAGTGCACGGGCCGTGTGCAGGGATCCTGTCGCCTCCTCTCTCCTGTCGTGAAGGCACTGGCCTAGGCCCCGTGTCTGCCTAAGCACCGGAGCAAAAGGCAAAGCCTTACATATGCCAGGAGATGGTAATAGGCATAGAGTTCCATGCTAGGCCACGCATGCTGCTGCAGGGCGGTGACTATGTCTGCTTAGTTCGGGTTAGCAAGGTGAACCCCGGGCACGAACTTGGAGCCTGGGAAGGCAAGGCCCAAGAGGCACCAGCTCTCCCGTGGCTCTTCTTCCCTGCCGCGACAGAGCAAACGACCAAAGCCTTGCTGAGGATCAGCAGCGAAGTGCGGTTCACGCCAAGCTGAAAACCTCTGCGAAAGCCTAGCAGTCGCTGGGAAATCAGAGTCGGTTCTGAGGGCTGCTTTTGTTGCTTGCCTTAGCCTAGTATTCGCAGGACGATGGGAGTAACCCGAGAGAGCGAAAGCCTCTTTGAAGGGGCATCCCCTGTGGGAAAGCACAGCATTCTTGGTGAAATCAGAGTCCGGTCCGTGGGATGCTGCCTTCTGTTTGCCTTAGCTGGTCTCCACAGCACGGTGAAATAAACCCGCATGGAGCGAAATCTTTTTTGCCTGGGCATACCCTCTGCCTGAGAGGGAAGCGCGGTGGCGCCTGTGGAAAGAGCCTTAAGGAAAGGGACACGTCGGTCACTCTAAGAGCGACGGAAGCCTGGCTGCTAAGGAGACACGAGGGCAAGATTAGGGCAGGAGAAAGGGCTCCACTCTGTAGAAGGAGTCTGGGCAGAAAGCAAGCCTGTCCTGAACCTTTGGGCACATGGACACAGCAGCTCCTTGGCCACCTGTCCGTGGTGGAGACATGGGCTTGCCAACAGGCGCCTACCCTGAACTCGAGAAACAACTCCCTGAAAGAACAGGCCATCAGAAGCCGTCTTCCACCAGGATGTGGAAGCTTGGAGGAGGCACGGGGTTGAAGGGGAAGGAGTGGGGACAGTCCCCCAAAGCTCCCTATTCAGTGCCAGGGCGGTTTGCACGGATCCTGTCACATCTCCTTTCCTGTGGGGAAAGCACTGGCCTAGTCCGCGAGTCCGCATTAGCGCCAGAGTAAAAGGCCAATCGATGCCTACACCGGGAGATGGTAGTGTGCATAGAGTGCAATACTAGGCTACGCAAGCTATTGCACAGTGTGGCTGTGTCTTCTTGATTCGGCCTGGCAGGGTGAACCCAGGACGCGAACATGGAGCCTGGGAAAGCAAGGCCCAAGAGGCACCAGCTCTCCCGCAGCTCTTCTTCCCTGACGCGACTGACGCCTTGCTGAGGAAGCCGCGGTGAATTGCTGTTTGCTCCAAGCCAAAGCCTCTGCGAAAGCACAGCATGCGCTGAGAAATGTTCCGCGGGATTCTGCTGCTTGCCTGAGCCCAGTCTTGCGGTGGGAGAAACCCCGCATACAGCGAAAGTCTCTTTGCCTGGGCATCTCCCCTGGGAAAACACAGCATTCGTTGGGAAATCAGAGTTGGGTTTGGGGATGCTACTGCTGCTTACCTGAGCTAATCACCGCAGCACGGTGGAAGATACCCGCATGGAGCGAAATATCTTTGCCCTAGCATCCCCTCTGCCTGAGAGAAAAGCATGGTTGCACACGTCTGTCACCGCGCTCCCCAGGAGCAAGTGTGGGGAAGGCACAGCACGCCGCCCACGGGGAAGAGAAGGAGCCGTTGGCCTTGGGGTCGGGAAACGCTCGGGAAGCAGGATAGCCTGCCGTGGCACGAACAGCAGGCCGGTGGCAAGACAAGTGTCACCCGCTTCCAGTGCGGAGAGATGGAAGCCTGGCTGCTAAGGTGACATGAGTGGACTCTAGGTCAGGGGTGCGTGCTCCACTCTGAGGAAGGAGTCTGGGCAGAAAGCAGGCCTGTTCCGTGCCTCTGGTCCCAAAGGCACAGCATCTCCTTGGCCACTTGTGCGAAGGGCAGTCTTGGGTTTGCCACCATGTGCCATACCCGGAACTCGCAGAAACAACCCCATGGAGAAACGTGCAGTCAGATGCCACCAAGCTTTGGCAGCGTTGTGGGTGGCAAGGGGTGTGCCAGGGAAGGAGTGGAGACAGTCTCCTACAGTTCCCCATCCCAGTGCACGGGCCGTGTGCAGGAATCCTGTCGCCTCCACTCTCCTGTGGTGAAGGCACTGGCCTAGACCCCGAGTGTGCCTGAGCACCGGAGCAAAAGGCAAAGGCTTACCGATGCCAGGATATGGTAATAGGCATAGAGATCCAAGCAAGGCCATGCACGCTGCTGAGGGTTGTTACTGTGTTTCCTTAGTTCGGCTTAGCAAGGTGAACCCCGGGCACGAACTTGGAGCCCGGGAAAGCAAGGCCCAAGAGGTACCAGCTCTCCTGTGGCTCTTCTTCCCTGCCGCGACAGAGTGAACGACCAAAGCCTTGCTGAGGAATCAGCAGCGAAGTGCGGTTCACGCCAAGCTGAAAACCTCTGCGAAAGCATAGCAGTCGCTGGGAAATCAGAGTCCGTTCTGAGGGATGCTTTTGTTGCTTGCCTTAGCCTAGTATTCCCAGGACGATGGGAGAAACCCGCCGAGAGCGAAAGCCTCTTTGCCGGGGCATCCCCTGTGGGAAAGCACAGCATTCTATGGGAAATCAGAGTCGGGTCTGTGGGATGCTTCCTGCCGTTTGCCGGAGCTGGTCTCCACAGCACGGTGTAATAAACCCGCATGGAGCGAAATCTTTTTTGCCTGGGCATACCCTCTGCCTGAGAGAGAAGCGTGGTGGCGCCTGTGGAAAGAGTCTTTGGGAAAGGGACACGTCTGTCACTCTCAGAGCGACGGAAGCCTGGCTGCTAAGGAGACATGAGGGCAAGATTAGGGCAGGGGAATGGGCTCCACTCTGAGGAAGGAGTCTGGTCAGAAAGCAAGACTGTCCTGAACCTTAGGTCCCATGCAGTCAGCAGCTCCTTGGCCACCTGTCCGTGGTGGAGACATGGGCTTGCCACCAGGCGCCTACCCTGAACTCGACAAACCACCCCAGAAAGAACAGGCCATCAGAAGCCGTCTTCCTCCAGGATGTGGAAGCTTGGAGGAGGCACGGGGTTGAAGGGGAAGGAGTGGGGACAGTCCCCCAAAGCTCCCTATTCAGTGCACGGGTGGTGTGCACGGATCCTGTCACCTCTCCTTTCCTGTGGGGAAAGCACTGGCCTAGTCCGCAAGTACGCCTGAGCACAGAGTAAAAGGCCAATCCATGAATACACCGGGCGATGGTAGTGTGCATAGAGTGCCGACCTATTCTACACACGCTACTGCACAGTTGTGGCTGTGTCTGCTTGATTCGGCCTGGCAGGGTGAACCCAGGACGCGAACATGGAGCCCGGGAAAGCAAGGCCCAAGAGGCAACAGCTCTCCCGCAGCTCTTCTTCCCTGACGCGACTGAAGCCTTGCTGAGGAAGCAGCGGTGAAGTGCTGTTCGCTCCAAGCCAAAGCCTCTGCGAAAGCACAGCATGCACTGAGAAATGTTCTGCAGGCTGCTGCTGCTTGCCTGAGCCCAGTCTCTAGGTGGAAGAAACCCCGCATACAGCGAAAGCCTCTTTGCCTGGGCATCTCCCCTGGGAAATCACAGCATTCGTTGGGAAATCAGAGTTGGGTTTGGGGATGCTGCTGCTGCTTGCCTGAGCTAGTCTCCACAGCACGGTGGAAGATACCCGCATGGAGCGAAATACTCTTTGCCCTAGCATCCCCTCTGCCTGACAGAGAAGCACGGTTGCACACGTCTGTCACCGCGCTCCCCAGGAGCAAGTGTGGGGAAGGCACAGCACGCTGCCCACGGGGAAGAGAAGGAACAGTTGGCCTTGGGGTCGGGAAACCCTCGGGAAGCAGGATAGCCTGCCGTGGCACGAACAGCAGGCCCGTGGCAAGACAAGTGTCAACCGCTCCCTGTGCGGAGAATGGAAGCCTGGCTTCTAAGGAGACATGAGGGGACGACTAGGTCAGGGGTGCGTGCTCCACTCTGAGGAAGGAGTCTGGGCAGGAAGCAGGCCTGTCCTGTGCCTCTGGTCCCAAGGAGACAACATCTCCATGGCCACCTGTCCCAAGGGCAGTCTTGGGCTTGCCACCCTGTGCCATAATCGGAACTCGCAGAAACAACCCCATGGAGAAAAGGGCCGTCAGATGCCGTCTTCCACCAAGATGTGGCAGCGTTGTGGGTGGCAGGGGTATGCCAGGGAAGGAGTGTAGACAGGCCTCTACAGTTCCCCATCCCAGTGCACGGGCCGTGTGCAGGGATCCTGTCGCCTCCTCTCTCCTGTCGTGAAGGCACTGGCCTAGGCCCCGTGTCTGCCTAAGCACCGGAGCAAAAGTCAAAGCCTTACATATGCCAGGAGATGGTAATAGGCATAGAGTTCCATGCCAGGCCACGCATGCTGCTGCAGGGCGGTGACTATGTCTGCTTAGTTCGGGTTAGCAAGGTGAACCCCGGGCACGAACTTGGAGCCTGGGAAGGCAAGGCCCAAGAGGCACCAGCTCTCCCGTGGCTCTTCTTCCCTGCCGCGACAGAGCAAACGACCAAAGCCTTGCTGAGGATCAGCAGCGAAGTGCGGTTCACGCCAAGCTGAAAACCTCTGCGAAAGCCTAGCAGTCGCTGGGAAATCAGAGTCGGTTCTGAGGGCTGCTTTTGTTGCTTGCCTTAGCCTAGTATTCGCAGGACGATGGGAGTAACCCGAGAGAGCGAAAGCCTCTTTGAAGGGGCATCCCCTGTGGGAAAGCACAGCATTCTTGGTGAAATCAGAGTCCGGTCCGTGGGATGCTGCCTTCTGTTTGCCTTAGCTGGTCTCCACAGCACGGTGAAATAAACCCGCATAGAGCGAAATCTTTTTTGCCTGGGCATACCCTCTGCCTGAGAGGGAAGCGCGGTGGCGCCTGTGGAAAGAGCCTTAAGGAAAGGGACACGTCGGTCACTCTAAGAGCGACGGAAGCCTGGCTGCTAAGGAGACACGAGGGCAAGATTAGGGCAGGAGAAAGGGCTCCACTCTGTAGAAGGAGTCTGGGCAGAAAGCAAGCCTGTCCTGAACCTTTGGGCACATGGACACAGCAGCTCCTTGGCCACCTGTCCGTGGTGGAGACATGGGCTTGCCAACAGGCGCCTACCCTGAACTCGAGAAACAACTCCCTGAAAGAACAGGCCATCAGAAGCCGTCTTCCACCAGGATGGGGAAGCTTGGAGGAGGCACGGGGTTGAAGGGGAAGGAGTGGGGACAGTCCCCCAAAGCTCCCTATTCAGTGCAAGGGCGGTTTGCACGGATCCTGTCACATCTCCTTTCCTGTGGGGAAAGCACTGGCCTAGTCCGCGAGTCCGCATTAGCGCCAGAGTAAAAGGCCAATCGATGCCTACACCGGGAGATGGTAGTGTGCATAGAGTGCAATACTAGGCTATGCAAGCTATTGCACAGTGTGGCTGTGTCTTCTTGATTCGGCCTGGCAGGGTGAACCCAGGACGCGAACATGGAGCCTGGGAAAGCAAGGCCCAAGAGGCACCAGCTCTCCCGCAGCTCTTCTTCCCTGACGCGACTGACGCCTTGCTGAGGAAGCCGCGGTGAATTGCTGTTTGCTCCAAGCCAAAGCCTCTGCGAAAGCACAGCATGCGCTGAGAAATGTTCTGCGGGCTTCTGCTGCTTGCCTGAGCCCAGTCTTGCGGTGGGAGAAACCCCGCAGACAGCGAAAGTCTCTTTGCCTGGGCATCTCCCCTGGGAAAACACAGCATTCGTTGGGAAATCAGAGTTGGGTTTGGGGATGCAACTGCTGCTTACCTGAGCTAATCACCGCATCACGGTGGAAGATACCCGCATGGAGCGAAATATCTTTGCCCTAGCATCCCCTCTGCCTGAGAGAAAAGCATGGTTGCACACGTCTGTCACCGCGCTCCCCAGGAGCAAGTGTGGGGAAGGCACAGCACGCCGCCCACGGGGAAGAGAAGGAGCCGTTGGCCTTGGGGTCGGGAAACGCTCGGGAAGCAGGATAGCCTGCCGTGGCACGAACAGCAGGCCGGTGGCTAGACAAGTGTCACCCGCTTCCAGTGCGGAGAGATGGAAGCCTGGCTGCTAAGGTGACATGAGTGGACTCTAGGTCAGGGGTGCGTGCTCCACTCTGAGGAAGGAGTCTGGGCAGAAAGCAGGCCTGTTCCGTGCCTCTGGTCCCAAAGGCACAGCATCTCCTTGGCCACTTGTGCGAAGGGCAGTCTTGGGTTTGCCACCATGTGCCATACCCGGAACTCGCAGAAACAACCCCATGGAGAAACGTGCAGTCAGATGCCACCAAGCTTTGGCAGCGTTGTGGGTGGCAAGGGGTGTGCCAGGGAAGGAGTGGAGACAGTCTCCTACAGTTCCCCATCCCAGTGCACGGGCCGTGTGCAGGGATCCTGTCGCCTCCACTCTCCTGTGGTGAAGGCACTGGCCTAGACCCCGAGTGTGCCTGAGCACCGGAGCAAAAGGCAAAGGCTTACCGATGCCAGGATATGGTAATAGGCATAGAGATCCAAGCAAGGCCATGCACGCTGCTGAGGGTTGTTACTGTGTTTCCTTAGTTCGGCTTAGCAAGGTGAACCCCGGGCACGAACTTGGAGCCTGGGAAAGCAAGGCCCAAGAGGTACCAGCTCTCCTGTGGCTCTTCTTCCCTGCCGCGACAGAGCGAACGACCAAAGCCTTGCTGAGGAATCAGCAGCGAAGTGCGGTTCACGCCAAGCTGAAAACCTCTGCGAAAGCATAGCAGTCGCTGGGAAATCAGAGTCCGTTCTGAGGGATGCTTTTGTTGCTTGCCTTAGCCTAGTATTCCCAGGACGATGGGAGAAACCCGCCGAGAGCGAAAGCCTCTTTGCCGGGGCATCCCCTGTGGGAAAGCACAGCATTCTATGGGAAATCAGAGTCGGGTCTGTCGGATGCTTCCTGCCGTTTGCCGGAGCTGGTCTCCACAGCACGGTGTAATAAACCCGCATGGAGCGAAATCTTTTTTGCCTGGGCATACCCTCTGCCTGAGAGAGAAGCGTGGTGGCGCCTGTGGAAAGAGT
This sequence comes from Mustela nivalis, assembly GCF_964662115.1. Classification (NCBI taxonomy): domain Eukaryota; kingdom Metazoa; phylum Chordata; class Mammalia; order Carnivora; family Mustelidae; genus Mustela; species Mustela nivalis. Next base: position 39,373 of record NW_028134297.1, on the reverse strand, counting down.
CTTTGGGAAAGGGACACGTCTGTCACTCTCAGAGCGACGGAAGCCTGGCTGCTAAGGAGACATGAGGGCAAGATTAGGGCAGGGGAAAGGGCTCCACTCTGAGGAAGGAGTCTGGTCAGAAAGCAAGACTGTCCTGAACCTTAGGTCCCATGCAGTCAGCAGCTCCTTGGCCACCTGTCCGTGGTGGAGACATGGGCTTGCCACCAGGCGCCTACCCTGAACTCGACAAACCACCCCAGAAAGAACAGGCCATCAGAAGCCGTCTTCCTCCAGGATGTGGAAGCTTGGAGGAGGCACGGGGTTGAAGGGGAAGGAGTGGGGACAGTCCCCCAAAGCTCCCTATTCAGTGCACGGGTGGTGTGCACGGATCCTGTCACCTCTCCTTTCCTGTGGGGAAAGCACTGGCCTAGTCCGCAAGTACGCCTGAGCACAGAGTAAAAGGCCAATCCATGAATACACCGGGCGATGGTAGTGTGCATAGAGTGCCGACCTATTCTACACACGCTACTGCACAGTTGTGGCTGTGTCTGCTTGATTCGGCCTGGCAGGGTGAACCCAGGACGCGAACATGGAGCCCGGGAAAGCAAGGCCCAAGAGGCAACAGCTCTCCCGCAGCTCTTCTTCCCTGACGCGACTGAAGCCTTGCTGAGGAAGCAGCGGTGAAGTGCTGTTCGCTCCAAGCCAAAGCCTCTGCGAAAGCACAGCATGCGCTGAGAAATGTTCTGCAGGCTGCTGCTGCTTGCCTGAGCCCAGTCTCTAGGTGGAAGAAACCCCGCATACAGCGAAAGCCTCTTTGCCTGGGCATCTCCCCTGGGAAATCACAGCATTCGTTGGGAAATCAGAGTTGGGTTTGGGGATGCTGCTGCTGCTTGCCTGAGCTAGTCTCCACAGCACGGTGGAAGATACCCGCATGGAGCGAAATACTCTTTGCCCTAGCATCCCCTCTGCCTGACAGAGAAGCACGGTTGCACACGTCTGTCACCGCGCTCCCCAGGAGCAAGTGTGGGGATGGCACAGCACGCTGCCCACGGGGAAGAGAAGGAACAGTTGGCCTTGGGGTCGGGAAACCCTCGGGAAGCAGGATAGCCTGCCGTGGCACGAACAGCAGGCCCGTGGCAAGACAAGTGTCAACCGCTCCCTGTGCGGAGAATGGAAGCCTGGCTTCTAAGGAGACATGAGGGGACGACTAGGTCAGGGGTGCGTGCTCCACTCTGAGGAAGGAGTCTGGGCAGGAAGCAGGCCTGTCCTGTGCCTCTGGTCCCAAGGAGACAACATCTCCTTGGCCACCTGTCGCAAGGGCAGTCTTGGGCTTGCCACCCTGTGCCATAATCGGAACTCGCAGAAACAACCCCATGGAGAAAAGGGCCGTCAGATGCCGTCTTCCACCAAGATGTGGCAGCGTTGTGGGTGGCAGGGGTATGCCAGGGAAGGAGTGTAGACAGGCCTCTACAGTTCCCCATCCCAGTGCACGGGCCGTGTGCAGGGATCCTGTCGCCTCCTCTCTCCTGTCGTGAAGGCACTGGCCTAGGCCCCGTGTCTGCCTAAGCACCGGAGCAAAAGGCAAAGCCTTACATATGCCAGGAGATGGTAATAGGCATAGAGTTCCATGCCAGGCCACGCATGCTGCTGCAGGGCGGTGACTATGTCTGCTTAGTTCGGGTTAGCAAGGTGAACCCCGGGCACGAACTTGGAGCCTGGGAAGGCAAGGCCCAAGAGGCACCAGCTCTCCCGTGGCTCTTCTTCCCTGCCGCGACAGAGCAAACGACCAAAGCCTTGCTGAGGATCAGCAGCGAAGTGCGGTTCACGCCAAGCTGAAAACCTCTGCGAAAGCCTAGCAGTCGCTGGGAAATCAGAGTCGGTTCTGAGGGCTGCTTTTGTTGCTTGCCTTAGCCTAGTATTCGCAGGACGATGGGAGTAACCCGAGAGAGCGAAAGCCTCTTTGAAGGGGCATCCCCTGTGGGAAAGCACAGCATTCTTGGTGAAATCAGAGTCCGGTCCGTGGGATGCTGCCTTCTGTTTGCCTTAGCTGGTCTCCACAGCACGGTGAAATAAACCCGCATGGAGCGAAATCTTTTTTGCCTGGGCATACCCTCTGCCTGAGAGGGAAGCGCGGTGGCGCCTGTGGAAAGAGCCTTAAGGAAAGGGACACGTCGGTCACTCTGAGAGCGACGGAAGCCTGGCTGCTAAGGAGACACGAGGGCAAGATTAGGGCAGGAGAAAGGGCTCCACTCTGTAGAAGGAGTCTGGGCAGAAAGCAAGCCTGTCCTGAACCTTTGGGCACATGGACACAGCAGCTCCTTGGCCACCTGTCCGTGGTGGAGACATGGGCTTGCCAACAGGCGCCTACCCTGAACTCGAGAAACAACTCCCTGAAAGAACAGGCCATCAGAAGCCGTCTTCCACCAGGATGTGGAAGCTTGGAGGAGGCACGGGGTTGAAGGGGAAGGAGTGGGGACAGTCCCCCAAAGCTCCCTATTCAGTGCAAGGGCGGTTTGCACGGATCCTGTCACATCTCCTTTCCTGTGGGGAAAGCACTGGCCTAGTCCGCGAGTCCGCATTAGCGCCAGAGTAAAAGGCCAATCGATGCCTACACCGGGAGATGGTAGTGTGCATAGAGTGCAATACTAGGCTACGCAAGCTATTGCACAGTGTGGCTGTGTCTTCTTGATTCGGCCTGGCAGGGTGAACCCAGGACGCGAACATGGAGCCTGGGAAAGCAAGGCCCAAGAGGCACCAGCTCTCCCGCAGCTCTTCTTCCCTGACGCGACTGACGCCTTGCTGAGGAAGCCGCGGTGAATTGCTGTTTGCTCCAAGCCAAAGCCTCTGCGAAAGCACAGCATGCGCTGAGAAATGTTCTGCGGGCTTCTGCTGCTTGCCTGAGCCCAGTCTTGCGGTGGGAGAAACCCCGCATACAGCGAAAGTCTCTTTGCCTGGGCATCTCCCCTGGGAAAACACAGCATTCGTTGGGAAATCAGAGTTGGGTTTGGGGATGCTACTGCTGCTTACCTGAGCTAATCACCGCAGCACGGTGGAAGATACCCGCATGGAGCGAAATATCTTTGCCCTAGCATCCCCTCTGCCTGAGAGAAAAGCATGGTTGCACACGTCTGTCACCGCGCTCCCCAGGAGCAAGTGTGGGGAAGGCACAGCACGCCGCCCACGGGGAAGAGAAGGAGCCGTTGGCCTTGGGGTCGGGAAACGCTCGGGAAGCAGGATAGCCTGCCGTGGCACGAACAGCAGGCCGGTGGCAAGACAAGTGTCACCCGCTTCCAGTGCGGAGAGATGGAAGCCTGGCTGCTAAGGTGACATGAGTGGACTCTAGGTCAGGGGTGCGTGCTCCACTCTGAGGAAGGAGTCTGGGCAGAAAGCAGGCCTGTTCCGTGCCTCTGGTCCCAAAGGCACAGCATCTCCTTGGCCACTTGTGCGAAGGGCAGTCTTGGGTTTGCCACCATGTGCCATACCCGGAACTCGCAGAAACAACCCCATGGAGAAACGTGCAGTCAGATGCCACCAAGCTTTGGCAGCGTTGTGGGTGGCAAGGGGTGTGCCAGGGAAGGAGTGGAGACAGTCTCCTACAGTTCCCCATCCCAGTGCACGGGCCGTGTGCAGGGATCCTGTCGCCTCCACTCTCCTGTGGTGAAGGCACTGGCCTAGACCCCGAGTGTGCCTGAGCACCGGAGCAAAAGGCAAAGGCTTACCGATGCCAGGATATGGTAATAGGCATAGAGATCCAAGCAAGGCCATGCACGCTGCTGAGGGTTGTTACTGTGTTTCCTTAGTTCGGCTTAGCAAGGTGAACCCCGGGCACGAACTTGGAGCCTGGGAAAGCAAGGCCCAAGAGGTACCAGCTCTCCTGTGGCTCTTCTTCCCTGCCGCGACAGAGCGAACGACCAAAGCCTTGCTGAGGAATCAGCAGCGAAGTGCGGTTCACGCCAAGCTGAAAACCTCTGCGAAAGCATAGCAGTCGCTGGGAAATCAGAGTCCGTTCTGAGGGATGCTTTTGTTGCTTGCCTTAGCCTAGTATTCCCAGGACGATGGGAGAAACCCGCCGAGAGCGAAAGCCTCTTTGCCGGGGCATCCCCTGTGGGAAAGCACAGCATTCTATGGGAAATCAGAGTCGGGTCTGTCGGATGCTTCCTGCCGTTTGCCGGAGCTGGTCTCCACAGCACGGTGTAATAAACCCGCATGGAGCGAAATCTTTTTTGCCTGGGCATACCCTCTGCCTGAGAGAGAAGCGTGGTGGCGCCTGTGGAAAGAGTCTTTGGGAAAGGGACACGTCTGTCACTCTCAGAGCGACGGAAGCCTGGCTGCTAAGGAGACATGAGGGCAAGATTAGGGCAGGGGAAAGGGCTCCACTCTGAGGAAGGAGTCTGGTCAGAAAGCAAGACTGTCCTGAACCTTAGGTCCCATGCAGTCAGCAGCTCCTTGGCCACCTGTCCGTGGTGGAGACATGGGCTTGCCACCAGGCGCCTACCCTGAACTCGACAAACCACCCCAGAAAGAACAGGCCATCAGAAGCCGTCTTCCTCCAGGATGTGGAAGCTTGGAGGAGGCACGGGGTTGAAGGGGAAGGAGTGGGGACAGTCCCCCAAAGCTCCCTATTCAGTGCACGGGTGGTGTGCACGGATCCTGTCACCTCTCCTTTCCTGTGGGGAAAGCACTGGCCTAGTCCGCAAGTACGCCTGAGCACAGAGTAAAAGGCCAATCCATGAATACACCGGGCGATGGTAGTGTGCATAGAGTGCCGACCTATTCTACACACGCTACTGCACAGTTGTGGCTGTGTCTGCTTGATTCGGCCTGGCAGGGTGAACCCAGGACGCGAACATGGAGCCCGGGAAAGCAAGGCCCAAGAGGCAACAGCTCTCCCGCAGCTCTTCTTCCCTGACGCGACTGAAGCCTTGCTGAGGAAGCAGCGGTGAAGTGCTGTTCGCTCCAAGCCAAAGCCTCTGCGAAAGCACAGCATGCGCTGAGAAATGTTCTGCAGGCTGCTGCTGCTTGCCTGAGCCCAGTCTCTAGGTGGAAGAAACCCCGCATACAGCGAAAGCCTCTTTGCCTGGGCATCTCCCCTGGGAAATCACAGCATTCGTTGGGAAATCAGAGTTGGGTTTGGGGATGCTGCTGCTGCTTGCCTGAGCTAGTCTCCACAGCACGGTGGAAGATACCCGCATGGAGCGAAATACTCTTTGCCCTAGCATCCCCTCTGCCTGACAGAGACGCACGGTTGCACACGTCTGTCACCGCGCTCCCCAGGAGCAAGTGTGGGGATGGCACAGCACGCTGCCCACGGGGAAGAGAAGGAACAGTTGGCCTTGGGGTCGGGAAACCCTCGGGAAGCAGGATAGCCTGCCGTGGCACGAACAGCAGGCCCGTGGCAAGACAAGTGTCAACCGCTCCCTGTGCGGAGAATGGAAGCCTGGCTTCTAAGGAGACATGAGGGGACGACTAGGTCAGGGGTGCGTGCTCCACTCTGAGGAAGGAGTCTGGGCAGGAAGCAGGCCTGTCCTGTGCCTCTGGTCCCAAGGAGACAACATCTCCTTGGCCACCTGTCCCAAGGGCAGTCTTGGGCTTGCCACCCTGTGCCATAATCGGAACTCGCAGAAACAACCCCATGGAGAAAAGGGCCGTCAGATGCCGTCTTCCACCAAGATGTGGCAGCGTTGTGGGTGGCAGGGGTATGCCAGGGAAGGAGTGTAGACAGGCCTCTACAGTTCCCCATCCCAGTGCACGGGCCGTGTGCAGGGATCCTGTCGCCTCCTCTCTCCTGTCGTGAAGGCACTGGCCTAGGCCCCGTGTCTGCCTAAGCACCGGAGCAAAAGGCAAAGCCTTACATATGCCAGGAGATGGTAATAGGCATAGAGTTCCATGCTAGGCCACGCATGCTGCTGCAGGGCGGTGACTATGTCTGCTTAGTTCGGGTTAGCAAGGTGAACCCCGGGCACGAACTTGGAGCCTGGGAAGGCAAGGCCCAAGAGGCACCAGCTCTCCCGTGGCTCTTCTTCCCTGCCGCGACAGAGCAAACGACCAAAGCCTTGCTGAGGATCAGCAGCGAAGTGCGGTTCACGCCAAGCTGAAAACCTCTGCGAAAGCCTAGCAGTCGCTGGGAAATCAGAGTCGGTTCTGAGGGCTGCTTTTGTTGCTTGCCTTAGCCTAGTATTCGCAGGACGATGGGAGTAACCCGAGAGAGCGAAAGCCTCTTTGAAGGGGCATCCCCTGTGGGAAAGCACAGCATTCTTGGTGAAATCAGAGTCCGGTCCGTGGGATGCTGCCTTCTGTTTGCCTTAGCTGGTCTCCACAGCACGGTGAAATAAACCCGCATGGAGCGAAATCTTTTTTGCCTGGGCATACCCTCTGCCTGAGAGGGAAGCGCGGTGGCGCCTGTGGAAAGAGCCTTAAGGAAAGGGACACGTCGGTCACTCTAAGAGCGACGGAAGCCTGGCTGCTAAGGAGACACGAGGGCAAGATTAGGGCAGGAGAAAGGGCTCCACTCTGTAGAAGGAGTCTGGGCAGAAAGCAAGCCTGTCCTGAACCTTTGGGCACATGGACACAGCAGCTCCTTGGCCACCTGTCCGTGGTGGAGACATGGGCTTGCCAACAGGCGCCTACCCTGAACTCGAGAAACAACTCCCTGAAAGAACAGGCCATCAGAAGCCGTCTTCCACCAGGATGTGGAAGCTTGGAGGAGGCACGGGGTTGAAGGGGAAGGAGTGGGGACAGTCCCCCAAAGCTCCCTATTCAGTGCAAGGGCGGTTTGCACGGATCCTGTCACATCTCCTTTCCTGTGGGGAAAGCACTGGCCTAGTCCGCGAGTCCGCATTAGCGCCAGAGTAAAAGGCCAATCGATGCCTACACCGGGAGATGGTAGTGTGCATAGAGTGCAATACTAGGCTACGCAAGCTATTGCACAGTGTGGCTGTGTCTTCTTGATTCGGCCTGGCAGGGTGAACCCAGGACGCGAACATGGAGCCTGGGAAAGCAAGGCCCAAGAGGCACCAGCTCTCCCGCAGCTCTTCTTCCCTGACGCGACTGACGCCTTGCTGAGGAAGCCGCGGTGAATTGCTGTTTGCTCCAAGCCAAAGCCTCTGCGAAAGCACAGCATGCGCTGAGAAATGTTCTGCGGGCTTCTGCTGCTTGCCTGAGCCCAGTCTTGCGGTGGGAGAAACCCCGCATACAGCGAAAGTCTCTTTGCCTGGGCATCTCCCCTGGGAAAACACAGCATTCGTTGGGAAATCAGAGTTGGGTTTGGGGATGCTACTGCTGCTTACCTCAGCTAATCACCGCAGCACGGTGGAAGATACCCGCATGGAGCGAAATATCTTTGCCCTAGCATCCCCTCTGCCTGAGAGAAAAGCATGGTTGCACACGTCTGTCACCGCGCTCCCCAGGAGCAAGTGTGGGGAAGGCACAGCACGCCGCCCACGGGGAAGAGAAGGAGCCGTTGGCCTTGGGGTCGGGAAACGCTCGGGAAGCAGGATAGCCTGCCGTGGCACGAACAGCAGGCCGGTGGCTAGACAAGTGTCACCCGCTTCCAGTGCGGAGAGATGGAAGCCTGGCTGCTAAGGTGACATGAGTGGACTCTAGGTCAGGGGTGCGTGCTCCACTCTGAGGAAGGAGTCTGGGCAGAAAGCAGGCCTGTTCCGTGCCTCTGGTCCCAAAGGCACAGCATCTCCTTGGCCACTTGTGCGAAGGGCAGTCTTGGGTTTGCCACCATGTGCCATACCCGGAACTCGCAGAAACAACCCCATGGAGAAACGTGCAGTCAGATGCCACCAAGCTTTGGCAGCGTTGTGGGTGGCAAGGGGTGTGCCAGGGAAGGAGTGGAGACAGTCTCCTACAGTTCCCCATCCCAGTGCACGGGCCGTGTGCAGGGATCCTGTCGCCTCCACTCTCCTGTGGTGAAGGCACTGGCCTAGACCCCGAGTGTGCCTGAGCACCGGAGCAAAAGGCAAAGGCTTACCGATGCCAGGATATGGTAATAGGCATAGAGATCCAAGCAAGGCCATGCACGCTGCTGAGGGTTGTTACTGTGTTTCCTTAGTTCGGCTTAGCAAGGTGAACCCCGGGCACGAACTTGGAGCCCGGGAAAGCAAGGCCCAAGAGGTACCAGCTCTCCTGTGGCTCTTCTTCCCTGCCGCGACAGAGCGAACGACCAAAGCCTTGCTGAGGAATCAGCAGCGAAGTGCGGTTCACGCCAAGCTGAAAACCTCTGCGAAAGCATAGCAGTCGCTGGGAAATCAGAGTCCGTTCTGAGGGATGCTTTTGTTGCTTGCCTTAGCCTAGTATTCCCAGGACGATGGGAGAAACCCGCCGAGAGCGAAAGCCTCTTTGCCGGGGCATCCCCTGTGGGAAAGCACAGCATTCTATGGGAAATCAGAGTCTGGTCTGTGGGATGCTTCCTGCCGTTTGCCGGAGCTGGTCTCCACAGCACGGTGTAATAAACCCGCATGGAGCGAAATCTTTTTTGCCTGGGCATACCCTCTGCCTGAGAGAGAAGCGTGGTGGCGCCTGTGGAAAGAGTCTTTGGGAAAGGGACACGTCTGTCACTCTCAGAGCGACGGAAGCCTGGCTGCTAAGGAGACATGAGGGCAAGATTAGGGCAGGGGAAAGGGCTCCACTCTGAGGAAGGAGTCTGGTCAGAAAGCAAGACTGTCCTGAACCTTAGGTCCCATGCAGTCAGCAGCTCCTTGGCCACCTGTCCGTGGTGGAGACATGGGCTTGCCACCAGGCGCCTACCCTGAACTCGACAAACCACCCCAGAAAGAACAGGCCATCAGAAGCCGTCTTCCTCCAGGATGTGGAAGCTTGGAGGAGGCACGGGGTTGAAGGGGAAGGAGTGGGGACAGTCCCCCAAAGCTCCCTATTCAGTGCACGGGTGGTGTGCACGGATCCTGTCACCTCTCCTTTCCTGTGGGGAAAGCACTGGCCTAGTCCGCAAGTACGCCTGAGCACAGAGTAAAAGGCCAATCCATGAATACACCGGGCGATGGTAGTGTGCATAGAGTGCCGACCTATTCTACACACGCTACTGCACAGTTGTGGCTGTGTCTGCTTGATTCGGCCTGGCAGGGTGAACCCAGGACGCGAACATGGAGCCCGGGAAAGCAAGGCCCAAGAGGCAACAGCTCTCCCGCAGCTCTTCTTCCCTGACGCGACTGAAGCCTTGCTGAGGAAGCAGCGGTGAAGTGCTGTTCGCTCCAAGCCAAAGCCTCTGCGAAAGCACAGCATGCGCTGAGAAATGTTCTGCAGGCTGCTGCTGCTTGCCTGAGCCCAGTCTCTAGGTGGAAGAAACCCCGCATACAGCGAAAGCCTCTTTGCCTGGGCATCTCCCCTGGGAAATCACAGCATTCCTTGGGAAATCAGAGTTGGGTTTGGGGATGCTGCTGCTGCTTGCCTGAGCTAGTCTCCACAGCACGGTGGAAGATACCCGCATGGAGCGAAATACTCTTTGCCCTAGCATCCCCTCTGCCTGACAGAGAAGCACGGTTGCACACGTCTGTCACCGCGCTCCCCAGGAGCAAGTGTGGGGAAGGCACAGCACGCTGCCCACGGGGAAGAGAAGGAACAGTTGGCCTTGGGGTCGGGAAACCCTCGGGAAGCAGGATAGCCTGCCGTGGCACGAACAGCAGGCCCGTGGCAAGACAAGTGTCAACCGCTCCCTGTGCGGAGAATGGAAGCCTGGCTTCTAAGGAGACATGAGGGGACGACTAGGTCAGGGGTGCGTGCTCCACTCTGAGGAAGGAGTCTGGGCAGGAAGCAGGCCTGTCCTGTGCCTCTGGTCCCAAGGAGACAACATCTCCTTGGCCACCTGTCCCAAGGGCAGTCTTGGGCTTGCCACCCTGTGCCATAATCGGAACTCGCAGAAACAACCCCATGGAGAAAAGGGCCGTCAGATGCCGTCTTCCACCAAGATGTGGCAGCGTTGTGGGTGGCAGGGGTATGCCAGGGAAGGAGTGTAGACAGGCCTCTACAGTTCCCCATCCCAGTGCACGGGCCGTGTGCAGGGATCCTGTCGCCTCCTCTCTCCTGTCGTGAAGGCACTGGCCTAGGCCCCGTGTCTGCCTAAGCACCGGAGCAAAAGGCAAAGCCTTACATATGCCAGGAGATGGTAATAGGCATAGAGTTCCATGCTAGGCCACGCATGCTGCTGCAGGGCGGTGACTATGTCTGCTTAGTTCGGGTTAGCAAGGTGAACCCCGGGCACGAACTTGGAGCCTGGGAAGGCAAGGCCCAAGAGGCACCAGCTCTCCCGTGGCTCTTCTTCCCTGCCGCGACAGAGCAAACGACCAAAGCCTTGCTGAGGATCAGCAGCGAAGTGCGGTTCACGCCAAGCTGAAAACCTCTGCGAAAGCCTAGCAGTCGCTGGGAAATCAGAGTCGGTTCTGAGGGCTGCTTTTGTTGCTTGCCTTAGCCTAGTATTCGCAGGACGATGGGAGTAACCCGAGAGAGCGAAAGCCTCTTTGAAGGGGCATCCCCTGTGGGAAAGCACAGCATTCTTGGTGAAATCAGAGTCCGGTCCGTGGGATGCTGCCTTCTGTTTGCCTTAGCTGGTCTCCACAGCACGGTGAAATAAACCCGCATGGAGCGAAATCTTTTTTGCCTGGGCATACCCTCTGCCTGAGAGGGAAGCGCGGTGGCGCCTGTGGAAAGAGCCTTAAGGAAAGGGACACGTCGGTCACTCTAAGAGCGACGGAAGCCTGGCTGCTAAGGAGACACGAGGGCAAGATTAGGGCAGGAGAAAGGGCTCCACTCTGTAGAAGGAGTCTGGGCAGAAAGCAAGCCTGTCCTGAACCTTTGGGCACATGGACACAGCAGCTCCTTGGCCACCTGTCCGTGGTGGAGACATGGGCTTGCCAACAGGCGCCTACCCTGAACTCGAGAAACAACTCCCTGAAAGAACAGGCCATCAGAAGCCGTCTTCCACCAGGATGTGGAAGCTTGGAGGAGGCACGGGGTTGAAGGGGAAGGAGTGGGGACAGTCCCCCAAAGCTCCCTATTCAGTGCAAGGGCGGTTTGCACGGATCCTGTCACATCTCCTTTCCTGTGGGGAAAGCACTGGCCTAGTCCGCGAGTCCGCATTAGCGCCAGAGTAAAAGGCCAATCGATGCCTACACCGGGAGATGGTAGTGTGCATAGAGTGCAATACTAGGCTACGCAAGCTATTGCACAGTGTGGCTGTGTCTTCTTGATTCGGCCTGGCAGGGTGAACCCAGGACGCGAACATGGAGCCTGGGAAAGCAAGGCCCAAGAGGCACCAGCTCTCCCGCAGCTCTTCTTCCCTGACGCGACTGACGCCTTGCTGAGGAAGCCGCGGTGAATTGCTGTTTGCTCCAAGCCAAAGCCTCTGCGAAAGCACAGCATGCGCTGAGAAATGTTCTGCGGGCTTCTGCTGCTTGCCTGAGCCCAGTCTTGCGGTGGGAGAAACCCCGCAGACAGCGAAAGTCTCTTTGCCTGGGCATCTCCCCTGGGAAAACACAGCATTCGTTGGGAAATCAGAGTTGGGTTTGGGGATGCTACTGCTGCTTACCTCAGCTAATCACCGCAGCACGGTGGAAGATACCCGCATGGAGCGAAATATCTTTGCCCTAGCATCCCCTCTGCCTGAGAGAAAAGCATGGTTGCACACGTCTGTCACCGCGCTCCCCAGGAGCAAGTGTGGGGAAGGCACAGCACGCCGCCCACGGGGAAGAGAAGGAGCCGTTGGCCTTGGGGTCGGGAAACGCTCGGGAAGCAGGATAGCCTGCCGTGGCACGAACAGCAGGCCGGTGGCAAGACAAGTGTCACCCGCTTCCAGTGCGGAGAGATGGAAGCCTGGCTGCTAAGGTGACATGAGTGGACTCTAGGTCAGGGGTGCGTGCTCCACTCTGAGGAAGGAGTCTGGGCAGAAAGCAGGCCTGTTCCGTGCCTCTGGTCCCAAAGGCACAGCATCTCCTTGGCCACTTGTGCGAAGGGCAGTCTTGGGTTTGCCACCATGTGCCATACCCGGAACTCGCAGAAACAACCCCATGGAGAAACGTGCAGTCAGATGCCACCAAGCTTTGGCAGCGTTGTGGGTGGCAAGGGGTGTGCCAGGGAAGGAGTGGAGACAGTCTCCTACAGTTCCCCATCCCAGTGCACGGGCCGTGTGCAGGGATCCTGTCGCCTCGACTCTCCTGTGGTGAAGGCACTGGCCTAGACCCCGAGTGTGCCTGAGCACCGGAGCAAAAGGCAAAGGCTTACCGATGCCAGGATATGGTAATAGGCATAGAGATCCAAGCAAGGCCATGCACGCTGCTGAGGGTTGTTACTGTGTTTCCTTAGTTCGGCTTAGCAAGGTGAACCCCGGGCACGAACTTGGAGCCCGGGAAAGCAAGGCCCAAGAGGTACCAGCTCTCCTGTGGCTCTTCTTCCCTGCCGCGACAGAGCGAACGACCAAAGCCTTGCTGAGGAATCAGCAGCGAAGTGCGGTTCACGCCAAGCTGAAAACCTCTGCGAAAGCATAGCAGTCGCTGGGAAATCAGAGTCCGTTCTGAGGGATGCTTTTGTTGCTTGCCTTAGCCTAGTATTCCCAGGACGATGGGAGAAACCCGCCGAGAGCGAAAGCCTCTTTGCCGGGGCATCCCCTGTGGGAAAGCACAGCATTCTATGGGAAATCAGAGTCGGGTCTGTGGGATGCTTCCTGCCGTTTGCCGGAGCTGGTCTCCACAGCACGGTGTAATAAACCCGCATGGAGCGAAATCTTTTTTGCCTGGGCATACCCTCTGCCTGAGAGAGAAGCGTGGTGGCGCCTGTGGAAAGAGTCTTTGGGAAAGGGACACGTCTGTCACTCTCAGAGCGACGGAAGCCTGGCTGCTAAGGAGACATGAGGGCAAGATTAGGGCAGGGGAAAGGGCTCCACTCTGAGGAAGGAGTCTGGTCAGAAAGCAAGACTGTCCTGAACCTTAGGTCCCATGCAGTCAGCAGCTCCTTGGCCACCTGTCCGTGGTGGAGACATGGGCTTGCCACCAGGCGCCTACCCTGAACTCGACAAACCACCCCAGAAAGAACAGGCCATCAGAAGCCGTCTTCCTCCAGGATGTGGAAGCTTGGAGGAGGCACGGGGTTGAAGGGGAAGGAGTGGGGACAGTCCCCCAAAGCTCCCTATTCAGTGCACGGGTGGTGTGCACGGATCCTGTCACCTCTCCTTTCCTGTGGGGAAAGCACTGGCCTAGTCCGCAAGTACGCCTGAGCACAGAGTAAAAGGCCAATCCATGAATACACCGGGCGATGGTAGTGTGCATAGAGTGCCGACCTATTCTACACACGCTACTGCACAGTTGTGGCTGTGTCTGCTTGATTCGGCCTGGCAGGGTGAACCCAGGACGCGAACATGGAGCCCGGGAAAGCAAGGCCCAAGAGGCAACAGCTCTCCCGCAGCTCTTCTTCCCTGACGCGACTGAAGCCTTGCTGAGGAAGCAGCGGTGAAGTGCTGTTCGCTCCAAGCCAAAGCCTCTGCGAAAGCACAGCATGCGCTGAGAAATGTTCTGCAGGCTGCTGCTGCTTGCCTGAGCCCAGTCTCTAGGTGGAAGAAACCCCGCATACAGCGAAAGCCTCTTTGCCTGGGCATCTCCCCTGGGAAATCACAGCATTCCTTGGGAAATCAGAGTTGGGTTTGGGGATGCTGCTGCTGCTTGCCTGAGCTAGTCTCCACAGCACGGTGGAAGATACCCGCATGGAGCGAAATACTCTTTGCCCTAGCATCCCCTCTGCCTGACAGAGAAGCACGGTTGCACACGTCTGTCACCGCGCTCCCCAGGAGCAAGTGTGGGGAAGGCACAGCACGCTGCCCACGGGGAAGAGAAGGAACAGTTGGCCTTGGGGTCGGGAAACCCTCGGGAAGCAGGATAGCCTGCCGTGGCACGAACAGCAGGCCCGTGGCAAGACAAGTGTCAACCGCTCCCTGTGCGGAGAATGGAAGCCTGGCTTCTAAGGAGACATGAGGGGACGACTAGGTCAGGGGTGCGTGCTCCACTCTGAGGAAGGAGTCTGGGCAGGAAGCAGGCCTGTCCTGTGCCTCTGGTCCCAAGGAGACAACATCTCCTTGGCCACCTGTCCCAAGGGCAGTCTTGGGCTTGCCACCCTGTGCCATAATCGGAACTCGCAGAAACAACCCCATGGAGAAAAGGGCCGTCAGATGCCGTCTTCCACCAAGATGTGGCAGCGTTGTGGGTGGCAGGGGTATGCCAGGGAAGGAGTGTAGACAGGCCTCTACAGTTCCCCATCCCAGTGCACGGGCCATGTGCAGGGATCCTGTCGCCTCCTCTCTCCTGTCGTGAAGGCACTGGCCTAGGCCCCGTGTCTGCCTAAGCACCGGAGCAAAAGGCAAAGCCTTACATATGCCAGGAGATGGTAATAGGCATAGAGTTCCATGCTAGGCCACGCATGCTGCTGCAGGGCGGTGACTATGTCTGCTTAGTTCGGGTTAGCAAGGTGAACCCCGGGCACGAACTTGGAGCCTGGGAAGGCAAGGCCCAAGAGGCACCAGCTCTCCCGTGGCTCTTCTTCCCTGCCGCGACAGAGCAAACGACCAAAGCCTTGCTGAGGATCAGCAGCGAAGTGCGGTTCACGCCAAGCTGAAAACCTCTGCGAAAGCCTAGCAGTCGCTGGGAAATCAGAGTCGGTTCTGAGGGCTGCTTTTGTTGCTTGCCTTAGCCTAGTATTCGCAGGACGATGGGAGTAACCCGAGAGAGCGAAAGCCTCTTTGAAGGGGCATCCCCTGTGGGAAAGCACAGCATTCTTGGTGAAATCAGAGTCCGGTCCGTGGGATGCTGCCTTCTGTTTGCCTTAGCTGGTCTCCACAGCACGGTGAAATAAACCCGCATGGAGCGAAATCTTTTTTGCCTGGGCATACCCTCTGCCTGAGAGGGAAGCGCGGTGGCGCCTGTGGAAAGAGCCTTAAGGAAAGGGACACGTCGGTCACTCTAAGAGCGACGGAAGCCTGGCTGCTAAGGAGACACGAGGGCAAGATTAGGGCAGGAGAAAGGGCTCCACTCTGTAGAAGGAGTCTGGGCAGAAAGCAAGCCTGTCCTGAACCTTTGGGCACATGGACACAGCAGCTCCTTGGCCACCTGTCCGTGGTGGAGACATGGGCTTGCCAACAGGCGCCTACCCTGAACTCGAGAAACAACTCCCTGAAAGAACAGGCCATCAGAAGCCGTCTTCCACCAGGATGTGGAAGCTTGGAGGAGGCACGGGGTTGAAGGGGAAGGAGTGGGGACAGTCCCCCAAAGCTCCCTATTCAGTGCCAGGGCGGTTTGCACGGATCCTGTCACATCTCCTTTCCTGTGGGGAAAGCACTGGCCTAGTCCGCGAGTCCGCATTAGCGCCAGAGTAAAAGGCCAATCGATGCCTACACCGGGAGATGGTAGTGTGCATAGAGTGCAATACTAGGCTACGCAAGCTATTGCACAGTGTGGCTGTGTCTTCTTGATTCGGCCTGGCAGGGTGAACCCAGGACGCGAACATGGAGCCTGGGAAAGCAAGGCCCAAGAGGCACCAGCTCTCCCGCAGCTCTTCTTCCCTGACGCGACTGACGCCTTGCTGAGGAAGCCGCGGTGAATTGCTGTTTGCTCCAAGCCAAAGCCTCTGCGAAAGCACAGCATGCGCTGAGAAATGTTCTGCGGGCTTCTGCTGCTTGCCTGAGCCCAGTCTTGCGGTGGGAGAAACCCCGCATACAGCGAAAGTCTCTTTGCCTGGGCATCTCCCCTGGGAAAACACAGCATTCGTTGGGAAATCAGAGTTGGGTTTGGGGATGCTACTGCTGCTTACCTCAGCTAATCACCGCAGCACGGTGGAAGATACCCGCATGGAGCGAAATATCTTTGCCCTAGCATCCCCTCTGCCTGAGAGAAAAGCATGGTTGCACACGTCTGTCACCGCGCTCCCCAGGAGCAAGTGTGGGGAAGGCACAGCACGCCGCCCACGGGGAAGAGAAGGAGCCGTTGGCCTTGGGGTCGGGAAACGCTCGGGAAGCAGGATAGCCTGCCGTGGCACGAACAGCAGGCCGGTGGCAAGACAAGTGTCACCCGCTTCCAGTGCGGAGAGATGGAAGCCTGGCTGCTAAGGTGACATGAGTGGACTCTAGGTCAGGGGTGCGTGCTCCACTCTGAGGAAGGAGTCTGGGCAGAAAGCAGGCCTGTTCCGTGCCTCTGGTCCCAAAGGCACAGCATCTCCTTGGCCACTTGTGCGAAGGGCAGTCTTGGGTTTGCCACCATGTGCCATACCCGGAACTCGCAGAAACAACCCCATGGAGAAACGTGCAGTCA
This sequence comes from Mustela nivalis, assembly GCF_964662115.1. Taxonomy (NCBI): domain Eukaryota; kingdom Metazoa; phylum Chordata; class Mammalia; order Carnivora; family Mustelidae; genus Mustela; species Mustela nivalis. The sequence goes on along the minus strand of NW_028134297.1, from coordinate 23,093 downwards.
GATGCCACCAAGCTTTGGCAGCGTTGTGGGTGGCAAGGGGTGTGCCAGGGAAGGAGTGGAGACAGTCTCCTACAGTTCCCCATCCCAGTGCACGGGCCGTGTGCAGGGATCCTGTCGCCTCCACTCTCCTGTGGTGAAGGCACTGGCCTAGACCCCGAGTGTGCCTGAGCACCGGAGCAAAAGGCAAAGGCTTACCGATGCCAGGATATGGTAATAGGCATAGAGATCCAAGCAAGGCCATGCACGCTGCTGAGGGTTGTTACTGTGTTTCCTTAGTTCGGCTTAGCAAGGTGAACCCCGGGCACGAACTTGGAGCCCGGGAAAGCAAGGCCCAAGAGGTACCAGCTCTCCTGTGGCTCTTCTTCCCTGCCGCGACAGAGCGAACGACCAAAGCCTTGCTGAGGAATCAGCAGCGAAGTGCGGTTCACGCCAAGCTGAAAACCTCTGCGAAAGCATAGCAGTCGCTGGGAAATCAGAGTCCGTTCTGAGGGATGCTTTTGTTGCTTGCCTTAGCCTAGTATTCCCAGGACGATGGGAGAAACCCGCCGAGAGCGAAAGCCTCTTTGCCGGGGCATCCCCTGTGGGAAAGCACAGCATTCTATGGGAAATCAGAGTCGGGTCTGTGGGATGCTTCCTGCCGTTTGCCGGAGCTGGTCTCCACAGCACGGTGTAATAAACCCGCATGGAGCGAAATCTTTTTTGCCTGGGCATACCCTCTGCCTGAGAGAGAAGCGTGGTGGCGCCTGTGGAAAGAGTCTTTGGGAAAGGGACACGTCTGTCACTCTCAGAGCGACGGAAGCCTGGCTGCTAAGGAGACATGAGGGCAAGATTAGGGCAGGGGAAAGGGCTCCACTCTGAGGAAGGAGTCTGGTCAGAAAGCAAGACTGTCCTGAACCTTAGGTCCCATGCAGTCAGCAGCTCCTTGGCCACCTGTCCGTGGTGGAGACATGGGCTTGCCACCAGGCGCCTACCCTGAACTCGACAAACCACCCCAGAAAGAACAGGCCATCAGAAGCCGTCTTCCTCCAGGATGTGGAAGCTTGGAGGAGGCACGGGGTTGAAGGGGAAGGAGTGGGGACAGTCCCCCAAAGCTCCCTATTCAGTGCACGGGTGGTGTGCACGGATCCTGTCACCTCTCCTTTCCTGTGGGGAAAGCACTGGCCTAGTCCGCAAGTACGCCTGAGCACAGAGTAAAAGGCCAATCCATGAATACACCGGGCGATGGTAGTGTGCATAGAGTGCCGACCTATTCTACACACGCTACTGCACAGTTGTGGCTGTGTCTGCTTGATTCGGCCTGGCAGGGTGAACCCAGGACGCGAACATGGAGCCCGGGAAAGCAAGGCCCAAGAGGCAACAGCTCTCCCGCAGCTCTTCTTCCCTGACGCGACTGAAGCCTTGCTGAGGAAGCAGCGGTGAAGTGCTGTTCGCTCCAAGCCAAAGCCTCTGCGAAAGCACAGCATGCGCTGAGAAATGTTCTGCAGGCTGTTGCTGCTTGCCTGAGCCCAGTCTCTAAGTGGAAGAAACCCCGCATACAGCGAAAGCCTCTTTGCCTGGGCATCTCCCCTGGGAAATCACAGCATTCGTTGGGAAATCAGAGTTGGGTTTGGGGATGCTGCTGCTGCTTGCCTGAGCTAGTCTCCACAGCACGGTGGAAGATACCCGCATGGAGCGAAATACTCTTTGCCCTAGCATCCCCTCTGCCTGACAGAGAAGCATGGTTGCACACGTCTGTCACCGCGCTCCCCAGGAGCAAGTGTGGGGAAGGCACAGCATGCTGCCCACGGGGAAGAGAAGGAACAGTTGGCCTTGGGGTCGGGAAACGCTTGGGAAGCAGGATAGCCTGCCGTGGCACGAACAGCAGGCCCGTGGCAAGACAAGTGTCAACCGCTCCCTGTGCGGAGAATGGAAGCCTGGCTTCTAAGGAGACATGAGGGGACGACTAGGTCAGGGGTGCGTGCTCCACTCTGAGGAAGGAGTCTGGGCAGGAATCAGGCCTGTCCTGTGCCTCTGGTCCCAAGGAGACAACATCTCCTTGGCCACCTGTCCCAAGGGCAGTCTTGGGCTTGCCACGCTGTGCCATAATCGGAACTCGCAGAAACAACCCCATGGAGAAACGGGCCGTCAGATGCCGTCTTCCACCAAGATGTGGCAGCGTTGTGGGTGGCAGGGGTATGCCAGGGAAGGAGTGTAGACAGGCCTCTACAGTTCCCCATCCCAGTGCACGGGCCGTGTGCAGGGATCCTGTCGCCTCCTCTCTCCTGTCGTGAAGGCACTGGCCTAGGCCCCGTGTCTGCCTAAGCACCGGAGCAAAAGGCAAAGGCTTACATATGCCAGGAGATGGTAATAGGCATAGAGTTCCATGCTAGGCCACGCATGCTGCTGCAGGGCGGTGACTATGTCTGCTTAGTTCGGGTTAGCAAGGTGAACCCCGGGCACGAACTTGGAGCCTGGGAAGGCAAGGCCCAAGAGGCACCAGCTCTCCCGTGGCTCTTCTTCCCTGCCGCGACAGAGCAAACGACCAAAGCCTTGCTGAGGATCAGCAGCGAAGTGCGGTTCACGCCAAGCTGAAAACCTCTGCGAAAGCCTAGCAGTCGCTGGGAAATCAGAGTCGGTTCTGAGGGCTGCTTTTGTTGCTTGCCTTAGCCTAGTATTCGCAGGACGATGGGAGTAAACCGAGAGAGCGAAAGCCTCTTTGAAGGGGCATCCCCTGTGGGAAAGCACAGCATTCTTGGTGAAATCAGAGTCCGGTCCGTGGGATGCTGCCTTCTGTTTGCCTTAGCTGGTCTCCACAGCACGGTGAAATAAACCCGCATGGAGCGAAATCTTTTTTGCCTGGGCATACCCTCTGCCTGAGAGGGAAGCGCGGTGGCGCCTGTGGAAAGAGCCTTAAGGAAAGGGACACGTCGGTCACTCTAAGAGCGACGGAAGCCTGGCTGCTAAGGAGACACGAGGGCAAGATTAGGGCAGGAGAAAGGGCTCCACTCTGTAGAAGGAGTCTGGGCAGAAAGCAAGCCTGTCCTGAACCTTTGGGCACATGGACACAGCAGCTCCTTGGCCACCTGTCCGTGGTGGAGACATGGGCTTGCCAACAGGCGCCTACCCTGAACTCGAGAAACAACTCCCTGAAAGAACAGGCCATCAGAAGCCGTCTTCCACCAGGATGTGGAAGCTTGGAGGAGGCACGGGGTTGAAGGGGAAGGAGTGGGGACAGTCCCCCAAAGCTCCCTATTCAGTGCCAGGGCGGTTTGCACGGATCCTGTCACATCTCCTTTCCTGTGGGGAAAGCACTGGCCTAGTCCGCGAGTCCGCATTAGCGCCAGAGTAAAAGGCCAATCGATGCCTACACCGGGAGATGGTAGTGTGCATAGAGTGCAATACTAGGCTACGCAAGCTATTGCACAGTGTGGCTGTGTCTTCTTGATTCGGCCTGGCAGGGTGAACCCAGGACGCGAACATGGAGCCTGGGAAAGCAAGGCCCAAGAGGCACCAGCTCTCCCGCAGCTCTTCTTCCCTGACGCGACTGACGCCTTGCTGAGGAAGCCGCGGTGAATTGCTGTTTGCTCCAAGCCAAAGCCTCTGCGAAAGCACAGCATGCGCTGAGAAATGTTCTGCGGGCTTCTGCTGCTTGCCTGAGCCCAGTCTTGCGGTGGGAGAAACCCCGCATACAGCGAAAGTCTCTTTGCCTGGGCATCTCCCCTGGGAAAACACAGCATTCGTTGGGAAATCAGAGTTGGGTTTGGGGATGCTACTGCTGCTTACCTGAGCTAATCACCGCAGCACGGTGGAAGATACCCGCATGGAGCGAAATATCTTTGCCCTAGCATCCCCTCTGCCTGAGAGAAAAGCATGGTTGCACACGTCTGTCACCGCGCTCCCCAGGAGCAAGTGTGGGGAAGGCACAGCACGCCGCCCACGGGGAAGAGAAGGAGCCGTTGGCCTTGGGGTCGGGAAACGCTCGGGAAGCAGGATAGCCTGCCGTGGCACGAACAGCAGGCCGGTGGCAAGACAAGTGTCACCCGCTTCCAGTGCGGAGAGATGGAAGCCTGGCTGCTAAGGTGACATGAGTGGACTCTAGGTCAGGGGTGCGTGCTCCACTCTGAGGAAGGAGTCTGGGCAGAAAGCAGGCCTGTTCCGTGCCTCTGGTCCCAAAGGCACAGCATCTCCTTGGCCACTTGTGCGAAGGGCAGTCTTGGGTTTGCCACCATGTGCCATACCCGGAACTCGCAGAAACAACCCCATGGAGAAACGTGCAGTCAGATGCCACCAAGCTTTGGCAGCGTTGTGGGTGGCAAGGGGTGTGCCAGGGAAGGAGTGGAGACAGTCTCCTACAGTTCCCCATCCCAGTGCACGGGCCGTGTGCAGGGATCCTGTCGCCTCCACTCTCCTGTGGTGAAGGCACTGGCCTAGACCCCGAGTGTGCCTGAGCACCGGAGCAAAAGGCAAAGGCTTACCGATGCCAGGATATGGTAATAGGCATAGAGATCCAAGCAAGGCCATGCACGCTGCTGAGGGTTGTTACTGTGTTTCCTTAGTTCGGCTTAGCAAGGTGAACCCCGGGCACGAACTTGGAGCCCGGGAAAGCAAGGCCCAAGAGGTACCAGCTCTCCTGTGGCTCTTCTTCCCTGCCGCGACAGAGCGAACGACCAAAGCCTTGCTGAGGAATCAGCAGCGAAGTGCGGTTCACGCCAAGCTGAAAACCTCTGCGAAAGCATAGCAGTCGCTGGGAAATCAGAGTCCGTTCTGAGGGATGCTTTTGTTGCTTGCCTTAGCCTAGTATTCCCAGGACGATGGGAGAAACCCGCCGAGAGCGAAAGCCTCTTTGCCGGGGCATCCCCTGTGGGAAAGCACAGCATTCTATGGGAAATCAGAGTCGGGTCTGTGGGATGCTTCCTGCCGTTTGCCGGAGCTGGTCTCCACAGCACGGTGTAATAAACCCGCATGGAGCGAAATCTTTTTTGCCTGGGCATACCCTCTGCCTGAGAGAGAAGCGTGGTGGCGCCTGTGGAAAGAGTCTTTGGGAAAGGGACACGTCTGTCACTCTCAGAGCGACGGAAGCCTGGCTGCTAAGGAGACATGAGGGCAAGATTAGGGCAGGGGAAAGGGCTCCACTCTGAGGAAGGAGTCTGGTCAGAAAGCAAGACTGTCCTGAACCTTAGGTCCCATGCAGTCAGCAGCTCCTTGGCCACCTGTCCGTGGTGGAGACATGGGCTTGCCACCAGGCGCCTACCCTGAACTCGACAAACCACCCCAGAAAGAACAGGCCATCAGAAGCCGTCTTCCTCCAGGATGTGGAAGCTTGGAGGAGGCACGGGGTTGAAGGGGAAGGAGTGGGGACAGTCCCCCAAAGCTCCCTATTCAGTGCACGGGTGGTGTGCACGGATCCTGTCACCTCTCCTTTCCTGTGGGGAAAGCACTGGCCTAGTCCGCAAGTACGCCTGAGCACAGAGTAAAAGGCCAATCCATGAATACACCGGGCGATGGTAGTGTGCATAGAGTGCCGACCTATTCTACACACGCTACTGCACAGTTGTGGCTGTGTCTGCTTGATTCGGCCTGGCAGGGTGAACCCAGGACGCGAACATGGAGCCCGGGAAAGCAAGGCCCAAGAGGCAACAGCTCTCCCGCAGCTCTTCTTCCCTGACGCGACTGAAGCCTTGCTGAGGAAGCAGCGGTGAAGTGCTGTTCGCTCCAAGCCAAAGCCTCTGCGAAAGCACAGCATGCGCTGAGAAATGTTCTGCAGGCTGTTGCTGCTTGCCTGAGCCCAGTCTCTAAGTGGAAGAAACCCCGCATACAGCGAAAGCCTCTTTGCCTGGGCATCTCCCCTGGGAAATCACATCATTCGTTGGGAAATCAGAGTTGGGTTTGGTGATGCTGCTGCTGCTTGCCTGAGCTAGTCTCCACAGCACGGTGGAAGATACCCGCATGGAGCGAAATACTCTTTGCCCTAGCATCCCCTCTGCCTGACAGAGAAGCATGGTTGCACACGTCTGTCACCGCGCTCCCCAGGAGCAAGTGTGGGGAAGGCACAGCATGCTGCCCACGGGGAAGAGAAGGAACAGTTGGCCTTGGGGTCGGGAAACGCTTGGGAAGCAGGATAGCCTGCCGTGGCACGAACAGCAGGCCCGTGGCAAGACAAGTGTCAACCGCTCCCTGTGCGGAGAATGGAAGCCTGGCTTCTAAGGAGACATGAGGGGACGACTAGGTCAGGGGTGCGTGCTCCACTCTGAGGAAGGAGTCTGGGCAGGAATCAGGCCTGTCCTGTGCCTCTGGTCCCAAGGAGACAACATCTCCTTGGCCACCTGTCCCAAGGGCAGTCTTGGGCTTGCCACCCTGTGCCATAATCGGAACTCGCAGAAACAACCCCATGGAGAAACGGGCCGTCAGATGCCGTCTTCCACCAAGATGTGGCAGCGTTGTGGGTGGCAGGGGTATGCCAGGGAAGGAGTGTAGACAGGCCTCTACAGTTCCCCATCCCAGTGCACGGGCCGTGTGCAGGGATCCTGTCGCCTCCTCTCTCCTGTCGTGAAGGCACTGGCCTAGGCCCCGTGTCTGCCTAAGCACCGGAGCAAAAGGCAAAGCCTTACATATGCCAGGAGATGGTAATAGGCATAGAGTTCCATGCTAGGCCACGCATGCTGCTGCAGGGCGGTGACTATGTCTGCTTAGTTCGGGTTAGCAAGGTGAACCCCGGGCACGAACTTGGAGCCTGGGAAGGCAAGGCCCAAGAGGCACCAGCTCTCCCGTGGCTCTTCTTCCCTGCCGCGACAGAGCAAACGACCAAAGCCTTGCTGAGGATCAGCAGCGAAGTGCGGTTCACGCCAAGCTGAAAACCTCTGCGAAAGCCTAGCAGTCGCTGGGAAATCAGAGTCGGTTCTGAGGGCTGCTTTTGTTGCTTGCCTTAGCCTAGTATTCGCAGGACGATGGGAGTAACCCGAGAGAGCGAAAGCCTCTTTGAAGGGGCATCCCCTGTGGGAAAGCACAGCATTCTTGGTGAAATCAGAGTCCGGTCCGTGGGATGCTGCCTTCTGTTTGCCTTAGCTGGTCTCCACAGCACGGTGAAATAAACCCGCATGGAGCGAAATCTTTTTTGCCTGGGCATACCCTCTGCCTGAGAGGGAAGCGCGGTGGCGCCTGTGGAAAGAGCCTTAAGGAAAGGGACACGTCGGTCACTCTAAGAGCGACGGAAGCCTGGCTGCTAAGGAGACACGAGGGCAAGATTAGGGCAGGAGAAAGGGCTCCACTCTGTAGAAGGAGTCTGGGCAGAAAGCAAGCCTGTCCTGAACCTTTGGGCACATGGACACAGCAGCTCCTTGGCCACCTGTCCGTGGTGGAGACATGGGCTTGCCAACAGGCGCCTACCCTGAACTCGAGAAACAACTCCCTGAAAGAACAGGCCATCAGAAGCCGTCTTCCACCAGGATGTGGAAGCTTGGAGGAGGCACGGGGTTGAAGGGGAAGGAGTGGGGACAGTCCCCCAAAGCTCCCTATTCAGTGCCAGGGCGGTTTGCACGGATCCTGTCACATCTCCTTTCCTGTGGGGAAAGCACTGGCCTAGTCCGCGAGTCCGCATTAGCGCCAGAGTAAAAGGCCAATCGATGCCTACACCGGGAGATGGTAGTGTGCATAGAGTGCAATACTAGGCTACGCAAGCTATTGCACAGTGTGGCTGTGTCTTCTTGATTCGGCCTGGCAGGGTGAACCCAGGACGCGAACATGGAGCCTGGGAAAGCAAGGCCCAAGAGGCACCAGCTCTCCCGCAGCTCTTCTTCCCTGACGCGACTGACGCCTTGCTGAGGAAGCCGCGGTGAATTGCTGTTTGCTCCAAGCCAAAGCCTCTGCGAAAGCACAGCATGCGCTGAGAAATGTTCTGCGGGCTTCTGCTGCTTGCCTGAGCCCAGTCTTGCGGTGGGAGAAACCCCGCATACAGCGAAAGTCTCTTTGCCTGGGCATCTCCCCTGGGAAAACACAGCATTCGTTGGGAAATCAGAGTTGGGTTTGGGGATGCTACTGCTGCTTACCTGAGCTAATCACCGCAGCACGGTGGAAGATACCCGCATGGAGCGAAATATCTTTGCCCTAGCATCCCCTCTGCCTGAGAGAAAAGCATGGTTGCACACGTCTGTCACCGCGCTCCCCAGGAGCAAGTGTGGGGAAGGCACAGCACGCCGCCCACGGGGAAGAGAAGGAGCCGTTGGCCTTGGGGTCGGGAAACGCTCGGGAAGAAGGATAGCCTGCCGTGGCACGAACAGCAGGCCGGTGGCAAGACAAGTGTCACCCGCTTCCAGTGCGGAGAGATGGAAGCCTGGCTGCTAAGGTGACATGAGTGGACTCTAGGTCAGGGGTGCGTGCTCCACTCTGAGGAAGGAGTCTGGGCAGAAAGCAGGCCTGTTCCGTGCCTCTGGTCCCAAAGGCACAGCATCTCCTTGGCCACTTGTGCGAAGGGCAGTCTTGGGTTTGCCACCATGTGCCATACCCGGAACTCGCAGAAACAACCCCATGGAGAAACGTGCAGTCAGATGCCACCAAGCTTTGGCAGCGTTGTGGGTGGCAAGGGGTGTGCCAGGGAAGGAGTGGAGACAGTCTCCTACAGTTCCCCATCCCAGTGCACGGGCCGTGTGCAGGGATCCTGTCGCCTCGACTCTCCTGTGGTGAAGGCACTGGCCTAGACCCCGAGTGTGCCTGAGCACCGGAGCAAAAGGCAAAGGCTTACCGATGCCAGGATATGGTAATAGGCATAGAGATCCAAGCAAGGCCATGCACGCTGCTGAGGGTTGTTACTGTGTTTCCTTAGTTCGGCTTAGCAAGGTGAACCCCGGGCACGAACTTGGAGCCCGGGAAAGCAAGGCCCAAGAGGTACCAGCTCTCCTGTGGCTCTTCTTCCCTGCCGCGACAGAGCGAACGACCAAAGCCTTGCTGAGGAATCAGCAGCGAAGTGCGGTTCACGCCAAGCTGAAAACCTCTGCGAAAGCATAGCAGTCGCTGGGAAATCAGAGTCCGTTCTGAGGGATGCTTTTGTTGCTTGCCTTAGCCTAGTATTCCCAGGACGATGGGAGAAACCCGCCGAGAGCGAAAGCCTCTTTGCCGGGGCATCCCCTGTGGGAAAGCACAGCATTCTATGGGAAATCAGAGCCGGGTCTGTGGGATGCTTCCTGCCGTTTGCCGGAGCTGGTCTCCACAGCACGGTGTAATAAACCCGCATGGAGCGAAATCTTTTTTGCCTGGGCATACCCTCTGCCTGAGAGAGAAGCGTGGTGGCGCCTGTGGAAAGAGTCTTTGGGAAAGGGACACGTCTGTCACTCTCAGAGCGACGGAAGCCTGGCTGCTAAGGAGACATGAGGGCAAGATTAGGGCAGGGGAAAGGGCTCCACTCTGAGGAAGGAGTCTGGTCAGAAAGCAAGACTGTCCTGAACCAAAGGTCCCATGCAGTCAGCAGCTCCTTGGCCACCTGTCCGTGGTGGAGACATGGGCTTGCCACCAGGCGCCTACCCTGAACTCGACAAACCACCCCAGAAAGAACAGGCCATCAGAAGCCGTCTTCCTCCAGGATGTGGAAGCTTGGAGGAGGCACGGGGTTGAAGGGGAAGGAGTGGGGACAGTCCCCCAAAGCTCCCTATTCAGTGCACGGGTGGTGTGCACGGATCCTGTCACCTCTCCTTTCCTGTGGGGAAAGCACTGGCCTAGTCCGCAAGTACGCCTGAGCACAGAGTAAAAGGCCAATCCATGAATACACCGGGCGATGGTAGTTTGCATAGAGTGCCGACCTATTCTACACACGCTACTGCACAGTTGTGGCTGTGTCTGCTTGATTCGGCCTGGCAGGGTGAACCCAGGACGCGAACATGGAGCCCGGGAAAGCAAGGCCCAAGAGGCAACAGCTCTCCCGCAGCTCTTCTTCCCTGACGCGACTGAAGCCTTGCTGAGGAAGCAGCGGTGAAGTGCTGTTCGCTCCAAGCCAAAGCCTCTGCGAAAGCACAGCATGCGCTGAGAAATGTTCTGCAGGCTGTTGCTGCTTGCCTGAGCCCAGTCTCTAAGTGGAAGAAACCCCGCATACAGCGAAAGCCTCTTTGCCTGGGCATCTCCCCTGGGAAATCACAGCATTCGTTGGGAAATCAGAGTTGGGTTTGGGGATGCTGCTGCTGCTTGCCTGAGCTAGTCTCCACAGCACGGTGGAAGATACCCGCATGGAGCGAAATACTCTTTGCCCTAGCATCCCCTCTGCCTGACAGAGAAGCATGGTTGCACACGTCTGTCACCGCGCTCCCCAGGAGCAAGTGTGGGGAAGGCACAGCATGCTGCCCACGGGGAAGAGAAGGAACAGTTGGCCTTGGGGTCGGGAAACGCTTGGGAAGCAGGATAGCCTGCCGTGGCACGAACAGCAGGCCCGTGGCAAGACAAGTGTCAACCGCTCCCTGTGCGGAGAATGGAAGCCTGGCTTCTAAGGAGACATGAGGGGACGACTAGGTCAGGGGTGCGTGCTCCACTCTGAGGAAGGAGTCTGGGCAGGAATCAGGCCTGTCCTGTGCCTCTGGTCCCAAGGAGACAACATCTCCTTGGCCACCTGTCCCAAGGGCAGTCTTGGGCTTGCCACGCTGTGCCATAATCGGAACTCGCAGAAACAACCCCATGGAGAAAAGGGCCGTCAGATGCCGTCTTCCACCAAGATGTGGCAGCGTTGTGGGTGGCAGGGGTATGCCAGGGAAGGAGTGTAGACAGGCCTCTACAGTTCCCCATCCCAGTGCACGGGCCGTGTGCAGGGATCCTGTCGCCTCCTCTCTCCTGTCGTGAAGGCACTGGCCTAGGCCCCGTGTCTGCCTAAGCACCGGAGCAAAAGGCAAAGCCTTACATATGCCAGGAGATGGTAATAGGCATAGAGTTCCATGCTAGGCCACGCATGCTGCTGCAGGGCGGTGACTATGTCTGCTTAGTTCGGGTTAGCAAGGTGAACCCCGGGCACGAACTTGGAGCCTGGGAAGGCAAGGCCCAAGAGGCACCAGCTCTCCCGTGGCTCTTCTTCCCTGCCGCGACAGAGCAAACGACCAAAGCCTTGCTGAGGATCAGCAGCGAAGTGCGGTTCACGCCAAGCTGAAAACCTCTGCGAAAGCCTAGCAGTCGCTGGGAAATCAGAGTCGGTTCTGAGGGCTGCTTTTGTTGCTTGCCTTAGCCTAGTATTCGCAGGACGATGGGAGTAACCCGAGAGAGCGAAAGCCTCTTTGAAGGGGCATCCCCTGTGGGAAAGCACAGCATTCTTGGTGAAATCAGAGTCCGGTCCGTGGGATGCTGCCTTCTGTTTGCCTTAGCTGGTCTCCACAGCACGGTGAAATAAACCCGCATGGAGCGAAATCTTTTTTGCCTGGGCATACCCTCTGCCTGAGAGGGAAGCGCGGTGGCGCCTGTGGAAAGAGCCTTAAGGAAAGGGACACGTCGGTCACTCTAAGAGCGACGGAAGCCTGGCTGCTAAGGAGACACGAGGGCAAGATTAGGGCAGGAGAAAGGGCTCCACTCTGTAGAAGGAGTCTGGGCAGAAAGCAAGCCTGTCCTGAACCTTTGGGCACATGGACACAGCAGCTCCTTGGCCACCTGTCCGTGGTGGAGACATGGGCTTGCCAACAGGCGCCTACCCTGAACTCGAGAAACAACTCCCTGAAAGAACAGGCCATCAGAAGCCGTCTTCCACCAGGATGTGGAAGCTTGGAGGAGGCACGGGGTTGAAGGGGAAGGAGTGGGGACAGTCCCCCAAAGCTCCCTATTCAGTGCAAGGGCGGTTTGCACGGATCCTGTCACATCTCCTTTCCTGTGGGGAAAGCACTGGCCTAGTCCGCGAGTCCGCATTAGCGCCAGAGTAAAAGGCCAATCGATGCCTACACCGGGAGATGGTAGTGTGCATAGAGTGCAATACTAGGCTACGCAAGCTATTGCACAGTGTGGCTGTGTCTTCTTGATTCGGCCTGGCAGGGTGAACCCAGGACGCGAACATGGAGCCTGGGAAAGCAAGGCCCAAGAGGCACCAGCTCTCCCGCAGCTCTTCTTCCCTGACGCGACTGACGCCTTGCTGAGGAAGCCGCGGTGAATTGCTGTTTGCTCCAAGCCAAAGCCTCTGCGAAAGCACAGCATGCGCTGAGAAATGTTCTGCGGGCTTCTGCTGCTTGCCTGAGCCCAGTCTTGCGGTGGGAGAAACCCCGCATACAGCGAAAGTCTCTTTGCCTGGGCATCTCCCCTGGGAAAACACAGCATTCGTTGGGAAATCAGAGTTGGGTTTGGGGATGCTACTGCTGCTTACCTGAGCTAATCACCGCAGCACGGTGGAAGATACCCGCATGGAGCGAAATATCTTTGCCCTAGCATCCCCTCTGCCTGAGAGAAAAGCATGGTTGCACACGTCTGTCACCGCGCTCCCCAGGAGCAAGTGTGGGGAAGGCACAGCACGCCGCCCACGGGGAAGAGAAGGAGCCGTTGGCCTTGGGGTCGGGAAACGCTCGGGAAGCAGGATAGCCTGCCGTGGCACGAACAGCAGGCCGGTGGCAAGACAAGTGTCACCCGCTTCCAGTGCGGAGAGATGGAAGCCTGGCTGCTAAGGTGACATGAGTGGACTCTAGGTCAGGGGTGCGTGCTCCACTCTGAGGAAGGAGTCTGGGCAGAAAGCAGGCCTGTTCCGTGCCTCTGGTCCCAAAGGCACAGCATCTCCTTGGCCACTTGTGCGAAGGGCAGTCTTGGGTTTGCCACCATGTGCCATACCCGGAACTCGCAGAAACAACCCCATGGAGAAACGTGCAGTCAGATGCCACCAAGCTTTGGCAGCGTTGTGGGTGGCAAGGGGTGTGCCAGGGAAGGAGTGGAGACAGTCTCCTACAGTTCCCCATCCCAGTGCACGGGCCGTGTGCAGGGATCCTGTCGCCTCCACTCTCCTGTGGTGAAGGCACTGGCCTAGACCCCGAGTGTGCCTGAGCACCGGAGCAAAAGGCAAAGGCTTACCGATGCCAGGATATGGTAATAGGCATAGAGATCCAAGCAAGGCCATGCACGCTGCTGAGGGTTGTTACTGTGTTTCCTTAGTTCGGCTTAGCAAGGTGAACCCCGGGCACGAACTTGGAGCCCGGGAAAGCAAGGCCCAAGAGGTACCAGCTCTCCTGTGGCTCTTCTTCCCTGCCGCGACAGAGCGAACGACCAAAGCCTTGCTGAGGAATCAGCAGCGAAGTGCGGTTCACGCCAAGCTGAAAACCTCTGCGAAAGCATAGCAGTCGCTGGGAAATCAGAGTCCGTTCTGAGGGATGCTTTTGTTGCTTGCCTTAGCCTAGTATTCCCAGGACGATGGGAGAAACCCGCCGAGAGCGAAAGCCTCTTTGCCGGGGCATCCCCTGTGGGAAAGCACAGCATTCTATGGGAAATCAGAGCCGGGTCTGTGGGATGCTTCCTGCCGTTTGCCGGAGCTGGTCTCCACAGCACGGTGTAATAAACCCGCATGGAGCGAAATCTTTTTTGCCTGGGCATACCCTCTGCCTGAGAGAGAAGCGTGGTGGCGCCTGTGGAAAGAGTCTTTGGGAAAGGGACACGTCTGTCACTCTCAGAGCGACGGAAGCCTGGCTGCTAAGGAGACATGAGGGCAAGATTAGGGCAGGGGAAAGGGCTCCACTCTGAGGAAGGAGTCTGGTCAGAAAGCAAGACTGTCCTGAACCAAAGGTCCCATGCAGTCAGCAGCTCCTTGGCCACCTGTCCGTGGTGGAGACATGGGCTTGCCACCAGGCGCCTACCCTGAACTCGACAAACCACCCCAGAAAGAACAGGCCATCAGAAGCCGTCTTCCTCCAGGATGTGGAAGCTTGGAGGAGGCACGGGGTTGAAGGGGAAGGAGTGGGGACAGTCCCCCAAAGCTCCCTATTCAGTGCACGGGTGGTGTGCACGGATCCTGTCACCTCTCCTTTCCTGTGGGGAAAGCACTGGCCTAGTCCGCAAGTACGCCTGAGCACAGAGTAAAAGGCCAATCCATGAATACACCGGGCGATGGTAGTGTGCATAGAGTGCCGACCTATTCTACACACGCTACTGCACAGTTGTGGCTGTGTCTGCTTGATTCGGCCTGGCAGGGTGAACCCAGGACGCGAACATGGAGCCCGGGAAAGCAAGGCCCAAGAGGCAACAGCTCTCCCGCAGCTCTTCTTCCCTGAAGCGACTGAAGCCTTGCTGAGGAAGCAGCGGTGAAGTGCTGTTCGCTCCAAGCCAAAGCCTCTGCGAAAGCACAGCATGCGCTGAGAAATGTTCTGCAGGCTGCTGCTGCTTGCCTGAGCCCAGTCTCTAGGTGGAAGAAACCCCGCATACAGCGAAAGCCTCTTTGCCTGGGCATCTCCCCTGGGAAATCACAGCATTCGTTGGGAAATCAGAGTTGGGTTTGGGGATGCTGCTGCTGCTTGCCTGAGCTAGTCTCCACAGCACGGTGGAAGATACCCGCATGGAGCGAAATACTCTTTGCCCTAGCATCCCCTCTGCCTGACAGAGAAGCACGGTTGCACACGTCTGTCACCGCGCTCCCCAGGAGCAAGTGTGGGGAAGGCACAGCACGCTGCCCACGGGGAAGAGAAGGAACAGTTGGCCTTGGGGTCGGGAAACCCTCGGGAAGCAGGATAGCCTGCCGTGGCACGAACAGCAGGCCCGTGGCAAGACAAGTGTCAACCGCTCCCTGTGCGGAGAATGGAAGCCTGGCTTCTAAGGAGACATGAGGGGACGACTAGGTCAGGGGTGCGTGCTCCACTCTGAGGAAGGAGTCTGGGCAGGAATCAGGCCTGTCCTGTGCCTCTGGTCCCAAGGAGACAACATCTCCTTGGCCACCTGTCGCAAGGGCAGTCTTGGGCTTGCCACCCTGTGCCATAATCGGAACTCGCAGAAACAACCCCATGGAGAAAAGGGCCGTCAGATGCCGTCTTCCACCAAGATGTGGCAGCCTTGTGGGTGGCAGGGGTATGCCAGGGAAGGAGTGTAGACAGGCCTCTACAGTTCCCCATCCCAGTGCACGGGCCGTGTGCAGGGATCCTGTCGCCTCCTCTCTCCTGTCGTGAAGGCACTGGCCTAGGCCCCGTGTCTGCCTAAGCACCGGAGCAAAAGGCAAAGCCTTACATATGCCAGGAGATGGTAATAGGCATAGAGTTCCATGCTAGGCCACGCATGCTGCTGCAGGGCGGTGACTATGTCTGCTTAGTTCGGGTTAGCAAGGTGAACCCCGGGCACGAACTTGGAGCCTGGGAAGGCAAGGCCCAAGAGGCACCAGCTCTCCCGTGGCTCTTCTTCCCTGCCGTGACAGAGCAAACGACCAAAGCCTTGCTGAGGATCAGCAGCGAAGTGCGGTTCACGCCAAGCTGAAAACCTCTGCGAAAGCCTAGCAGTCGCTGGGAAATCAGAGTCGGTTCTGAGGGCTGCTTTTGTTGCTTGCCTTAGCCTAGTATTCGCAGGACGATGGGAGTAACCCGAGAGAGCGAAAGCCTCTTTGAAGGGGCATCCCCTGTGGGAAAGCACAGCATTCTTGGTGAAATCAGAGTCCGGTCCGTGGGATGCTGCCTTCTGTTTGCCTTAGCTGGTCTCCACAGCACGGTGAAATAAACCCGCATGGAGCGAAATCTTTTTTGCCTGGGCATACCCTCTGCCTGAGAGGGAAGCGCGGTGGCGCCTGTGGAAAGAGCCTTAAGGAAAGGGACACGTCGGTCACTCTAAGAGCGACGGAAGCCTGGCTGCTAAGGAGACACGAGGGCAAGATTAGGGCAGGAGAAAGGGCTCCACTCTGTAGAAGGAGTCTGGGCAGAAAGCAAGCCTGTCCTGAACCTTTGGGCACATGGACACAGCAGCTCCTTGGCCACCTGTCCGTGGTGGAGACATGGGCTTGCCAACAGGCGCCTACCCTGAACTCGAGAAACAACTCCCTGAAAGAACAGGCCATCAGAAGCCGTCTTCCACCAGGATGTGGAAGCTTGGAGGAGGCACGGGGTTGAAGGGGAAGGAGTGGGGACAGTCCCCCAAAGCTCCCTATTCAGTGCAAGGGCGGTTTGCACGGATCCTGTCACATCTCCTTTCCTGTGGGGAAAGCACTGGCCTAGTCCGCGAGTCCGCATTAGCGCCAGAGTAAAAGGCCAATCGATGCCTACACCGGGAGATGGTAGTGTGCATAGAGTGCAATACTAGGCTACGCAAGCTATTGCACAGTGTGGCTGTGTCTTCTTGATTCGGCCTGGCAGGGTGAACCCAGGACGCGAACATGGAGCCTGGGAAAGCAAGGCCCAAGAGGCACCAGCTCTCCCGCAGCTCTTCTTCCCTGACGCGACTGACGCCTTGCTGAGGAAGCCGCGGTGAATTGCTGTTTGCTCCAAGCCAAAGCCTCTGCGAAAGCACAGCATGCGCTGAGAAATGTTCTGCGGGCTTCTGCTGCTTGCCTGAGCCCAGTCTTGCGGTGGGAGAAACCCCGCATACAGCGAAAGTCTCTTAGCCTGGGCATCTCCCCTGGGAAAACACAGCATTCGTTGGGAAATCAGAGTTGGGTTTGGGGATGCTACTGCTGCTTACCTGAGCTAATCACCGCAGCACGGTGGAAGATACCCGCATGGAGCGAAATATCTTTGCCCTAGCATCCCCTCTGCCTGAGAGAAAAGCATGGTTGCACACGTCTGTCACCGCGCTCCCCAGGAGCAAGTGTGGGGAAGGCACAGCACGCCGCCCACGGGGAAGAGAAGGAGCCGTTGGCCTTGGGGTCGGGAAACGCTCGGGAAGCAGGATAGCCTGCCGTGGCACGAACAGCAGGCCGGTGGCAAGACAAGTGTCACCCGCTTCCAGTGCGGAGAGATGGAAGCCTGGCTGCTAAGGTGACATGAGTGGACTCTAGGTCAGGGGTGCGTGCTCCACTCTGAGGAAGGAGTCTGGGCAGAAAGCAGGCCTGTTCCGTGCCTCTGGTCCCAAAGGCACAGCATCTCCTTGGCCACTTGTGCGAAGGGCAGTCTTGGGTTTGCCACCATGTGCCATACCCGGAACTCGCAGAAACAACCCCATGGAGAAACGTGCAGTCAGATGCCACCAAGCTTTGGCAGCGTTGTGGGTGGCAAGGGGTGTGCCAGGGAAGGAGTGGAGACAGTCTCCTACAGTTCCCCATCCCAGTGCACGGGCCGTGTGCAGGGATCCTGTCGCCTCCACTCTCCTGTGGTGAAGGCACTGGCCTAGACCCCGAGTGTGCCTGAGCACCGGAGCAAAAGGCAAAGGCTTACCGATGCCAGGATATGGTAATAGGCATAGAGATCCAAGCAAGGCCATGCACGCTGCTGAGGGTTGTTACTGTGTTTCCTTAGTTCGGCTTAGCAAGGTGAACCCCGGGCACGAACTTGGAGCCCGGGAAAGCAAGGCCCAAGAGGTACCAGCTCTCCTGTGGCTCTTCTTCCCTGCCGCGACAGAGCGAACGACCAAAGCCTTGCTGAGGAATCAGCAGCGAAGTGCGGTTCACGCCAAGCTGAAAACCTCTGCGAAAGCATAGCAGTCGCTGGGAAATCAGAGTCCGTTCTGAGGGATGCTTTTGTTGCTTGCCTTAGCCTAGTATTCCCAGGACGATGGGAGAAACCCGCCGAGAGCGAAAGCCTCTTTGCCGGGGCATCCCCTGTGGGAAAGCACAGCATTCTATGGGAAATCAGAGCCGGGTCTGTGGGATGCTTCCTGCCGTTTGCCGGAGCTGGTCTCCACAGCACGGTGTAATAAACCCGCATGGAGCGAAATCTTTTTTGCCTGGGCATACCCTCTGCCTGAGAGAGAAGCGTGGTGGCGCCTGTGGAAAGAGTCTTTGGGAAAGGGACACGTCTGTCACTCTCAGAGCGACGGAAGCCTGGCTGCTAAGGAGACATGAGGGCAAGATTAGGGCAGGGGAAAGGGCTCCACTCTGAGGAAGGAGTCTGGTCAGAAAGCAAGACTGTCCTGAACCAAAGGTCCCATGCAGTCAGCAGCTCCTTGGCCACCTGTCCGTGGTGGAGACATGGGCTTGCCACCAGGCGCCTACCCTGAACTCGACAAACCACCCCAGAAAGAACAGGCCATCAGAAGCCGTCTTCCTCCAGGATGTGGAAGCTTGGAGGAGGCACGGGGTTGAAGGGGAAGGAGTGGGGACAGTCCCCCAAAGCTCCCTATTCAGTGCACGGGTGGTGTGCACGGATCCTGTCACCTCTCCTTTCCTGTGGGGAAAGCACTGGCCTAGTCCGCAAGTACGCCTGAGCACAGAGTAAAAGGCCAATCCATGAATACACCGGGCGATGGTAGTGTGCATAGAGTGCCGACCTATTCTACACACGCTACTGCACAGTTGTGGCTGTGTCTGCTTGATTCGGCCTGGCAGGGTGAACCCAGGACGCGAACATGGAGCCCGGGAAAGCAAGGCCCAAGAGGCAACAGCTCTCCCGCAGCTCTTCTTCCCTGACGCGACTGAAGCCTTGCTGAGGAAGCAGCGGTGAAGTGCTGTTCGCTCCAAGCCAAAGCCTCTGCGAAAGCACAGCATGCGCTGAGAAATGTTCTGCAGGCTGCTGCTGCTTGCCTGAGCCCAGTCTCTAGGTGGAAGAAACCCCGCATACAGCGAAAGCCTCTTTGCCTGGGCATCTCCCCTGGGAAATCACAGCATTCGTTGGGAAATCAGAGTTGGGTTTGGGGATGCTGCTGCTGCTTGCCTGAGCTAGTCTCCACAGCACGGTGGAAGATACCCGCATGGAGCGAAATACTCTTTGCCCTAGCATCCCCTCTGCCTGACAGAGAAGCACGGTTGCACACGTCTGTCACCGCGCTCCCCAGGAGCAAGTGTGGGGAAGGCACAGCACGCTGCCCACGGGGAAGAGAAGGAACAGTTGGCCTTGGGGTCGGGAAACCCTCGGGAAGCAGGATAGCCTGCCGTGGCACGAACAGCAGGCCCGTGGCAAGACAAGTGTCAACCGCTCCCTGTGCGGAGAATGGAAGCCTGGCTTCTAAGGAGACATGAGGGGACGACTAGGTCAGGGGTGCGTGCTCCACTCTGAGGAAGGAGTCTGGGCAGGAATCAGGCCTGTCCTGTGCCTCTGGTCCCAAGGAGACAACATCTCCTTGGCCACCTGTCCCAAGGGCAGTCTTGGGCTTGCCACCCTGTGCCATAATCGGAACTCGCAGAAACAACCCCATGGAGAAAAGGGCCGTCAGATGCCGTCTTCCACCAAGATGTGGCAGCCTTGTGGGTGGCAGGGGTATGCCAGGGAAGGAGTGTAGACAGGCCTCTACAGTTCCCCATCCCAGTGCACGGGCCGTGTGCAGGGATCCTGTCGCCTCCTCTCTCCTGTCGTGAAGGCACTGGCCTAGGCCCCGTGTCTGCCTAAGCACCGGAGCAAAAGGCAAAGCCTTACATATGCCAGGAGATGGTAATAGGCATAGAGTTCCATGCTAGGCCACGCATGCTGCTGCAGGGCGGTGACTATGTCTGCTTAGTTCGGGTTAGCAAGGTGAACCCCGGGCACGAACTTGGAGCCTGGGAAGGCAAGGCCCAAGAGGCACCAGCTCTCCCGTGGCTCTTCTTCCCTGCCGCGACAGAGCAAACGACCAAAGCCTTGCTGAGGATCAGCAGCGAAGTGCGGTTCACGCCAAGCTGAAAACCTCTGCGAAAGCCTAGCAGTCGCTGGGAAATCAGAGTCGGTTCTGAGGGCTGCTTTTGTTGCTTGCCTTAGCCTAGTATTCGCAGGACGATGGGAGTAACCCGAGAGAGCGAAAGCCTCTTTGAAGGGGCATCCCCTGTGGGAAAGCACAGCATTCTTGGTGAAATCAGAGTCCGGTCCGTGGGATGCTGCCTTCTGTTTGCCTTAGCTGGTCTCCACAGCACGGTGAAATAAACCCGCATGGAGCGAAATCTTTTTTGCCTGGGCATACCCTCTGCCTGAGAGGGAAGCGCGGTGGCGCCTGTGGAAAGAGCCTTAAGGAAAGGGACACGTCGGTCACTCTAAGAGCGACGGAAGCCTGGCTGCTAAGGAGACACGAGGGCAAGATTAGGGCAGGAGAAAGGGCTCCACTCTGTAGAAGGAGTCTGGGCAGAAAGCAAGCCTGTCCTGAACCTTTGGGCACATGGACACAGCAGCTCCTTGGCCACCTGTCCGTGGTGGAGACATGGGCTTGCCAACAGGCGCCTACCCTGAACTCGAGAAACAACTCCCTGAAAGAACAGGCCATCAGAAGCCGTCTTCCACCAGGATGTGGAAGCTTGGAGGAGGCACGGGGTTGAAGGGGAAGGAGTGGGGACAGTCCCCCAAAGCTCCCTATTCAGTGCCAGGGCGGTTTGCACGGATCCTGTCACATCTCCTTTCCTGTGGGGAAAGCACTGGCCTAGTCCGCGAGTCCGCATTAGCGCCAGAGTAAAAGGCCAATCGATGCCTACACCGGGAGATGGTAGTGTGCATAGAGTGCAATACTAGGCTACGCAAGCTATTGCACAGTGTGGCTGTGTCTTCTTGATTCGGCCTGGCAGGGTGAACCCAGGACGCGAACATGGAGCCTGGGAAAGCAAGGCCCAAGAGGCACCAGCTCTCCCGCAGCTCTTCTTCCCTGACGCGACTGACGCCTTGCTGAGGAAGCCGCGGTGAATTGCTGTTTGCTCCAAGCCAAAGCCTCTGCGAAAGCACAGCATGCGCTGAGAAATGTTCTGCGGGCTTCTGCTGCTTGCCTGAGCCCAGTCTTGCGGTGGGAGAAACCCCGCATACAGCGAAAGTCTCTTTGCCTGGGCATCTCCCCTGGGAAAACACAGCATTCGTTGGGAAATCAGAGTTGGGTTTGGGGATGCTACTGCTGCTTACCTGAGCTAATCACCGCAGCACGGTGGAAGATACCCGCATGGAGCGAAATATCTTTGCCCTAGCATCCCCTCTGCCTGAGAGAAAAGCATGGTTGCACACGTCTGTCACCGCGCTCCCCAGGAGCAAGTGTGGGGAAGGCACAGCACGCCGCCCACGGGGAAGAGAAGGAGCCGTTGGCCTTGGGGTCGGGAAACGCTCGGGAAGCAGGATAGCCTGCCGTGGCACGAACAGCAGGCCGGTGGCAAGACAAGTGTCACCCGCTTCCAGTGCGGAGAGATGGAAGCCTGGCTGCTAAGGTGACATGAGTGGACTCTAGGTCAGGGGTGCGTGCTCCACTCTGAGGAAGGAGTCTGGGCAGAAAGCAGGCCTGTTCCGTGCCTCTGGTCCCAAAGGCACAGCATCTCCTTGGCCACTTGTGCGAAGGGCAGTCTTGGGTTTGCCACCATGTGCCATACCCGGAACTCGCAGAAACAACCCCATGGAGAAACGTGCAGTCAGATGCCACCAAGCTTTGGCAGCGTTGTGGGTGGCAAGGGGTGTGCCAGGGAAGGAGTGGAGACAGTCTCCTACAGTTCCCCATCCCAGTGCACGGGCCGTGTGCAGGGATCCTGTCGCCTCGACTCTCCTGTGGTGAAGGCACTGGCCTAGACCCCGAGTGTGCCTGAGCACCGGAGCAAAAGGCAAAGGCTTACCGATGCCAGGATATGGTAATAGGCATAGAGATCCAAGCAAGGCCATGCACGCTGCTGAGGGTTGTTACTGTGTTTCCTTAGTTCGGCTTAGCAAGGTGAACCCCGGGCACGAACTTGGAGCCCGGGAAAGCAAGGCCCAAGAGGTACCAGCTCTCCTGTGGCTCTTCTTCCCTGCCGCGACAGAGCGAACGACCAAAGCCTTGCTGAGGAATCAGCAGCGAAGTGCGGTTCACGCCAAGCTGAAAACCTCTGCGAAAGCATAGCAGTCGCTGGGAAATCAGAGTCCGTTCTGAGGGATGCTTTTGTTGCTTGCCTTAGCCTAGTATTCCCAGGACGATGGGAGAAACCCGCCGAGAGCGAAAGCCTCTTTGCCGGGGCATCCCCTGTGGGAAAGCACAGCATTCTATGGGAAATCAGAGTCGGGTCTGTGGGATGCTTCCTGCCGTTTGCCGGAGCTGGTCTCCACAGCACGGTGTAATAAACCCGCATGGAGCGAAATCTTTTTTGCCTGGGCATACCCTCTGCCTGAGAGAGAAGCGTGGTGGCGCCTGTGGAAAGAGTCTTTGGGAAAGGGACACGTCTGTCACTCTCAGAGCGACGGAAGCCTGGCTGCTAAGGAGACATGAGGGCAAGATTAGGGCAGGGGAAAGGGCTCCACTCTGAGGAAGGAGTCTGGTCAGAAAGCAAGACTGTCCTGAACCTTAGGTCCCATGCAGTCAGCAGCTCCTTGGCCACCTGTCCGTGGTGGAGACATGGGCTTGCCACCAGGCGCCTACCCTGAACTCGACAAACCACCCCAGAAAGAACAGGCCATCAGAAGCCGTCTTCCTCCAGGATGTGGAAGCTTGGAGGAGGCACGGGGTTGAAGGGGAAGGAGTGGGGACAGTCCCCCAAAGCTCCCTATTCAGTGCATGGGTGGTGTGCACGGATCCTGTCACCTCTCCTTTCCTGTGGGGAAAGCACTGGCCTAATCCGCAAGTACGCCTGAGCACAGAGTAAAAGGCCAATCCATGAATACACCGGGAGATGGTAGTGTGCATAGAGTGCCGACCTATTCTACACACGCTACTGCACAGTTGTGGCTGTGTCTGCTTGATTCGGCCTGGCAGGGTGAACCCAGGACGCGAACATGGAGCCCGGGAAAGCAAGGCCCAAGAGGCAACAGCTCTCCCGCAGCTCTTCTTCCCTGACGCGACTGAAGCCTTGCTGAGGAAGCAGCGGTGAAGTGCTGTTCGCTCCAAGCCAAAGCCTCTGCGAAAGCACAGCATGCGCTGAGAAATGTTCTGCAGGCTGCTGCTGCTTGCCTGAGCCCAGTCTCTAGGTGGAAGAAACCCCGCATACAGCGAAAGCCTCTTTGCCTGGGCATCTCCCCTGGGAAATCACAGCATTCGTTGGGAAATCAGAGTTGGGTTTGGGGATGCTGCTGCTGCTTGCCTGAGCTAGTCTCCACAGCACGGTGGAAGATACCCGCATGGAGCGAAATACTCTTTGCCCTAGCATCCCCTCTGCCTGACAGAGAAGCACGGTTGCACACATCTGTCACCGCGCTCCCCAGGAGCAAGTGTGGGGAAGGCACAGCACGCTGCCCACGGGGAAGAGAAGG